>NC_045450.1:69599471-69625649 GCF_002776525.5 Piliocolobus tephrosceles
GTGGGTGTGCGTGAATGGGTGTGGGTGAGCAGGTGTGGGTGGGTGAGTGGGTGTGGGTGAGTGGGTGTGGGTGAGTGGGTGTGGGTGAGTGGGTGTGGGTCTGGGTGAGTGGGTGTGGGTGAGTGTGGGTGTAGGTGAGTGGGTGTGGGTGAATGGGTGTGAGTGGGTGTGGGAGGGGGTGAGTGGGTATGGGTGTGGCTGAGTGGGTGTGGGTGTGAGTGCGGGTGACTGGTTGTGAGTGTGGGTGAGTGGGTGTGGGTGAGTGGGCCTGGGTGTGGATAAGTGGGTGTGGGCATGGGTGTGGATGTGGGCATTGGTGAGTCAGTGTGGCAAGGGCATGGTGTGGGCATGGGCATGGCTGTGCTGAGTCAGGGAGATTCATCCCTTGCTTGCCTTTTCCAGCTTCCTAGAGGTCGCCCGCATCCCTTGGCCCCTGGTCCCCTTCCTCTGTCTTCAAAACGCATCACTCCAACATCGAATTCTGTGGTCCCATCTCCCCTCTGACTCTGACCCCCTCACCTCCCTCTTAGAAAGGGCTCCTGTGATGACATTGGGCTCGCCCAGCTAATTCAGGAAAACCTCCCCATCCAAAGGTCCTCAACTTCATCATATTGGCCAAGTCCCTTTTGTCACGTAAGGTCACATATCCACTGGTCTGGGGATTAGAACATGGACATCTTTGGGGCCATTATTCCAGTGACCACACACGGCACCATCTGTGCCTGCATAGTTGGTGCAAGCAGCCTCCATCTAATAAATGCATTGGAATTCTATTCATATGACTTCAACTTTAGGGTTTTAGTATAATAACAACTTCTCTTCCCATAGTTGTCACCAATATCCATTCCCCTCTTCTCCTTTTGGTGATAGAATAGCTCATCTTTCATTGGGTGGAAGACAACTTGGCTAAAACTACATTTCCCAGCCTCCTTTGCAGCAAGGGATGGCCATGTGCCTGTGGTTTGGCCAGGTGAGTTCCAGCACAAGCAGTCTGCTCCACTTGACATTAGGCCCTTAAAAAGAATGGGCATGAGGTGCAGTTGCCTTTCCTCCCTTCCCACTATCTGGGATGTAGACATGATGGCAAGAGCTGAAGCAACCACTTTGGATCCAGAGGTTAAAAACCACGTGATGAGCCCTTAAATTCTGACAATTTCTTGTCAGAATTTCTTAAAAATTAAAAATGGAGAAATTCTTAAAAATTAAAAATGACAACAAAGCAAACCCCACGTGTTGAAGCTAGCAGAGCTGACCTCTCAGCCCCGGGCCACCTCCCTCTGTGCTATCGGAGAGAAGCAAGCGTCTATCTTGTTTAGGATGGTGTACTACAGGGCCTCTTTTTCACCACAGCTTACATGGTGACTAGCTCAGACCCTTGGGCCTCTGTGTCTGAGATGTGCCTCTGGTGAACTCCCAGGGCCTCTGCCTCTTCTCTCCAGCTCCTCACCACTGCTGAGCTTGTGGAAAGTGCAGGCAAGATGATCAAATTCCTTGTGACTCAGGCAGAGAGGGAGACTTGCCCACAGCCCTGGCCACGGACCTGCAGCATCAGCTTTGGGACCCCTGGGAGCTGGTTAGAAATGCTGATGCTCTGGTTCTAGCTCAAACCTTGCGCATCGACCTTCGAATTGTAGTGAGCCCCCAGCCAGTGGGCCTGCACGTTGCCGCTGGAGAAGCTCCAGGCTCAGCCCTGCAGAGTTTCGCATCATCCCTATCCCCTCCCATTCCTTTCACCCCCAGTTCTGGACTTCCAGCTGCACCCCAAATCCCTAGGGCTATTCAGGCCCCCATGAGGGAGGTGGGGAGCAGGCACGTCCAGACTCCCCATCTCTGCTCTAATGAAGGCAAGATCACATTTTTTGTTTTATTCGACAGGGTTCTGCATAAGATTAATTTGCTAAAGTAGAGAAGTCAGCAAGTCCCCGTCCCAACTAATGTTCACTTTGGGGAATACTGGAGGCTGGCAGGGCCTGAGGCAGCAGAGGCGGTGGCTGCCGGGAGCTGCAGGAACCCAGGCTCGCTGCCTTACATCCACAACTGACAATCCCCTAGCTTTCTTTGGAGGAAGCTAACGCCATGGAGTCTCGTCTCCAGGTGCATTTGACACCGTGATTTCTGCTTAGACAGTGCTGGTTTTAGGTGATTTCAATGCATGTATTTAGTGATTGAATGTTTACTGCTTGCCAGGCACTGATCTGTGTTGGGACTACCCCACTGGTGACAACCAGTCACCCTTCCTCCTGCAGGCTGTGTCTTAGTGCCGGAGACAGACAAAACCACACAAGACAGGCGGTGCGTCAGTGGACACACCTGCTCCAGGGGAAAAAGGGGAAGGGGCTTCCTGGAAAAGGAAGAAGGTGGAAGGCCCCACAGGTACAATTACATTGAGCAGAAGAGAAAGAGGTGAAGGTATGAGTCCAGGGAAGAGATGTCCAGGCAGAGGGAAGAGCCAGTGCAGGGGCCCTGAGGTCAGAGCATCCTGGTGTTTGCCAAACCTCGAGGCTGGCCAGAGCATCCTGGCTGCAGTAAGGGGAGGCGGCAGGAAGGACACCAGGAGAGTGGGCAGGCACGGGTTCATGGGAGCAGCTGGTCCAGCCTAGCGGATGCAGCTGGAGGCCCCAGCCATGCCCCTCTGAACGCACAGTGTAGCTCACGCCAGCAGCTTCTTTCCTGCAGTCCCTGAGGGCTTTCTCTGACTGCAGGAGCAAACTTGGGGTTCGTAAGGGGTTGGCCAAAAGGGCTAGAGAGGAGGGCGCCTAACTCACTCCCATCTTGCTCAGGGCATTCCTGGTTTCAGCATTGAAAGTTCCACGTCCCAGACAACCCCTCAGTGCCAGGCAACCCAGGACAGCTGGTCACCCTACAAGGAGCTGATGTCCCCCAAGCTGCCCTCCAGCAATGAAGGTCAAGAACAGGTGTGGATGGCCAGGTGCAATGGCTCATGCCGGTAATCCCAGCACTTTAGGAGGCCAAGAGGGGCAAATCACTCTGAGCTCAGGAGTTTGAGACTAGCCTGACCAACATGGTGAAATGCTGTATCTACAGAAAATACAAAAATTAGCTAGGTGTTGGTGGCTCGCACCTGTAGTCCCAGCTACTAGGGAGGCTGAGGTTGAAGAATTGTTTGAGCCCAGGAAGCAGAGATTGCACCACTGCACTCCAACCTGGGTGACAGAGTGAGATCCCATCTCAAAAAAAAAAAGAAAGAATGGGTGTAGAAACTCCAGCTCCCTGCCCCATACATGGATGACTCTGAGGCACGTTCTAGTTGCACCTGGGGTCCCCAGCAGGCACCCCACTCTTTATTGCCTTCTCCACCCTGCCTTACTTCCCCATTCCCTCACCTGTGTTCCCTGGGAGCCCCTCCCTCCCCTTAAACTATTTGTACTCAATTCCTTGCTTCAGGCTCTGCTTCTGGGGAACCCAATCTAAAACACAAGGAAGAAGGGCTCATGAATATTTGGAGGGTCTAGGCCACCACTTTGAGCTGCCCCTGACTTATCAGGAAGGTTCTTGGAATTTTGGGCTGTCCTTGTCATGAGGCCCCTCCAGCCCTGTGCAAAGTCCTGGCCTTGAGTCAGAGCCCATCACAGCTGAGAAGCAGGAGTATGGTGCTTCCCGAGCACTGGGGTCACCCCGACTGCTCTGCCATGGCCACCTCGCCCTCTGACCCCTTCCGCAGCCCGTTCTCAGTGGGAGATGGCCAGGTCACAGCTCTGGCGAGCCGTCTGTGTCCTCAGGCGCACTGCTGGGAACCCCTGGGCTAGGGGGTGGCTCCTGCCCGCTGCCAGGCTATCCGACGCCCAGCCAGTATCCCAGTGCTGACTCTGGCCTGCCTGCCTGGCGTGGCTTCTGGCCTGTGCTGAGCTGCTTGGTCTGGAGCCTGGGGGCTGACCTTGGCCTGTCAGCCTGGCCTGCACTTGCTCTGTTTCCTTTCCCCGGCTCTGCCGATGTTGACCTCAACTTGCTTTCTTGGCCTTCAGCCCCTGGCCTCCCTCTCTCCATTGCCAGGGGAAGGCCAGATGAGATGATCAACTTAGCAGGGCAGCCTGCGGCCCTTTTCCATGCTGTGACCTGGCAGGGGCTTTGGTCCAGCCAGTCACACATGGGCCAGTGTGGCCTTCCCCAGCCAGCCAGGTGGCCCCTGCTGTTCTGTGCCAAGCCTGGGGGGTGCCGTGTGATCACATCCCCCAGAAACGATGGCCACTGGAGCACAACTCCCCACACCCAGCAGAGGTGTCCAAGAGCCATGCCTCACCTGCAGCCACCTCCCTCATTCACGGCGAAACTCAAGCCTTCCTCCAACCAGCCCAGACCCTGGCACTCGCTGCTGGGAGCTGCAGGAAAACCCGTCTTCACTCTGTTCTAACTTTAACGAGCTTTGCAGCATCCCTTTCCCATCACCTGAATTTCATCCTGCACCAACATCAGCTCACCAAAAGTTCTTTTGTTCTACGACTAACTTCACTGAATTGGCTAAATAACAATTTTGTTTTTCTGGTCATGCCCATGAAAGAATGACTCGAGGCCAGGCACGGTGGCTCACACCTGTAATCCCAGCACTTTGGGAGGCCAAGGCGGGTGGATCATGAGGTCAGGAGATCGAGACCATCCTGGCTAACATGGTTGAAACCCTGTCTCTACTAAAAAAACAAAAAAACTTAGCCACGCGTGGTGGCAGGTGCCGGTAGTCCCAGCTACTCGGGAGGCTGAGGCAGGAGAATGGCGGGAACCCGGGAGGCGGAGCTTGCAGTGAGCCAAGATTGCACCCCTGCACTCCAGCCCGGGTGATAGAATGAGACTACATCTCAGAAAAAAAAAAAAAAAAGAATGATTTGACTGGAGGTTTGCAAACCACTTTTTCTTTTCTTTCTTTTTGTTCTTTGTTTTTTGTTTTTTGTGATAGTCTCACTCAGTCACCCAGGCTGGAGTACAGTGGCTCCATCTCGGCACACTCCACCTGCCAGGCTCAAGGGATCTTCCCACCTCACCCTCCCTGGTAACTGGAACTACAGGCACGCACCACCATATCTGGCTAATTTTAAAATATATATTTTGGGCCGTGTGGTGGCTCACACCTGTAATCCCAGCACTTTGGGAGGCCGAGGTGGGTGGATCACCTGAGGTCAGGAGTTCGAGACCAGCCTGGCCAACATGGAGAAACCCCATCTCTACTAAAAATACAAAATTAGCCAGGCATGGTAGAACATGCCTGTAATCCCAGTTACTCGGGAGGCTGAGGCAGGAGAATCACTTGAACCCGGGAGGCGGAGGTTGCAGTGAGCCGAGATTGTGCCACCGCACTCCTGCCTAGGCAACGAGAGCGAGACTCCATCTCAAAAAAGAAAAAGAAAGAAAGAAAAAGAACAATAATTGTTACTATTTTTCTTTAACTTTTAGGTTCAAGGGTACATGTGCTGGTTTGTTACATAGGCAAAATGTGCTGGTTTGTTATATAGGCAAATTGTGCCATGGGGGTTTGGCATACAGGTAATTTTGTCACCTGGGCTGGGTGCGGTGGCTCACGCCTGTAATCCCAGCACTTTGGGAGGCCGAGGCGGGCGGATCACTTGAGATCAGGAGTTCGAGACCAGCCTGGCCCACATGGTGAAACCCCATCTCCACTAAAAGTACAAACATTTGTACTTTTACAAAATTTTGCCACGTGGTGGCAGGTGCCTGTGGTCCCAGCTACCTGGGAGGCTGAGGCAGGAGAATTGCTTGAACCCTGGAGGCAGAGATTGTGGGGAGCCAAGATGGTGCCACTACACTCCAGTCTGGGCAACAGTGTGAGACTCCATCTCAGGAAAAAAAAAAAAAAAAAAAAAAGATAATTTTGTCACCCGGGTAATAAGCATAATGCAATAAGCATAGCGCCCAATAGGAATTGTCCTGCCCCGCTCCCTCCTCCCACTGTCCTCCCCCCGTCCTCCCAAAGTGCTGTCCCAGTGGCTGCTGTTCCCTCATAGCGTCCGTGTGTTCTCACCACTGAGCTCCCACTTAAAGGTGGGAACCTGCTTCCATTGCTCAGTGTTTACGAGTGCCATGTCCAGTTTCAGTTAATGCTCATAACATCCCTCAGAGGGGAGCTGCATACTGTCCCCATTTTACAATGGAAGAAACAGGGCTCAGAGAGGTTAAGTTACTTGCCCAAGAGCACACAGCAAGACTCAGACCTACACCTTCCAGGGGGCCAGAGGTGCCCTGGGTGACTCATTCTGGAATATCTGAGGTTCCTTTTGGAATCAGCATTTTTTGACCCTTCTGTCTTCTTGTGGGTTTTGTTTTTCCAAATCAAAACCAGTTGTTGTTGTTTTGATTTAGTTGGGTCCTGGTAAGACTCCCCCAAAGCAGGAAACGATGTCTTTCCAGAATAAATGAAAACTGTTTACACGACAATTGTCCAATGCTGTAACAGGAAATAAATCATATAGAGTAATGCTGAAGAGCTGAAATGAATCTGTGTGGGCAGCTGAGTTTAACCCCAAAATTGATTCCAGCTCTTTGAAAAACATCTTTCCCCTCTTTTTACATGTTTGTTTCCATTTTATTTTTTCTTGCACAATTGTCCAGACCAGGCTTTCTGAGAGGCTGAGCCAAACGATTCTGCTAACCCTCGTTTTCAGAAGGGCCACCCGGCTCACGGTTCTCTTTATTCAGGCAAAGCCGTCAAGGCCCCGGTGGGTGTTGTCCAAACGTCTTGTAGTTCATCAGGGTTTTCCACATCAGGATTCCAGATGTGGGGGTCCCCTCCCATAGAGAGGCCACAGGCCATTCTGTCAGCCTGGGCCCCCGAAACCCCTCCCTGTTAGGATCCCCAACACCCTGACCTCCTGAATCTAGGAGGCTCAGAAGTCTGAATTTAGATGCACACCCCATTTTAGACCCCCTGCTCTCTCTCTCTTTTTTTTTTTTTTTTTTTTTGAGACAGAGCCTCCCTCTGTCGCCAGGTTGGAGTGTAATGGTGTGATCTTGGCTCACTGCAATCTCCTCCTCCCGGGTTCAAGCGATTCTCCTGCCTCAGCCTCCTGAGTAGCTGGGACTACAGGCGTGCACTACCACGCCCAGCTAATTTTTGTATTTTTAGTAGAGACGGGGTTTCACCATGTTGGCCAGGATGGTCTTGACCTCTTGACCTTGTGATCCATCTGCTTTGGACTCCCAAAGTGCTGAGATTACAGGCGTGAGCCACCGTGCCTGCCCGACCCCCTGCTGTCTTAAAGAAAACCTGGGCAGGCCAGGCGCGGTGGCTCACGCCTGTAATCCCAACACTTTGGGAGGCTGAAGCAGGAGGATCACCTGAGGTCAGGAGTTCGAGACCAGCCTGGTCAACTGGATGAAACCCTATCTCTACTAAAAATGCAAAAATTAGCCAGGCATAGTGGTGGGATCCTGTAATCCCAGCTACTCAGGAGACTGAGGCAGGAGAATCGCTTAAACCCAGGAGGCAGAGGTTGCAGTGAGACACCCACAGCCTGGGTGACAAGAGTGAGACTCTGTCTCAATAAAGAAAGAAAACAAAAAACCTGGGCAGGCAGAATCATGTTCCACAATTCCTTGAGCCCAGGTAGGAGCTGAGGCCTCTGCATGAGTGAATTTACAGAGGAAAGTGTTCTTGGGATGATGGAGGACTCTGGCCACCCCTGACCCCAGCTCAGCACAGCCCAGCCCAGTGGGCAGCAATGCCTGGCCCAGAGAACAAACCTCTGAAGGTTTAAGGGTGGCTGAAGAGCTATGAAAAGTGGTCAACTGCAGCTTGCAAAGTTGTTGCACTTCAACAAATGACTTTTACTTGTTTCTACTTCCCTGTACCCAAAACATGAAAAATACATGGAGGGAGAGGTAGGGATTGTGTCAGTCACATGTTCCAAACTCGTTTACATCAGGAGAAACTGAGTAAAGAAAAACCCTGTATCTGGGTTTCCAGTTATCCATCCATCTATTCAAAAAAAAAATTTTTTTTATACAGTGTCTTCCTCTGTCGCCCAGGCTGGAGTGCAGTAGCGCAATCTCTGCTCACTGCAACCTCCGCTTCCCGGGTTCAAGCGATTCTCCTGCCTCAGCCTCCCGAGTAGCTGGGATTACAGGCTTCTGCCACCACGCCTGGCTAATTTTTGTATTTTTAGTAGGGATGGGGTTTTACCACGTTGGCCAGGCTGGTCTCAAACTCCTGACCTCAAGTGATTCACCCTCCTGGGCCTCCCAAAGTGCTGGGATTAGAAGTGTGAGCCACCACACCTGGCCTGTTCAACAAATTCTTTATGAAGCTTCCACCATATGCAAGGTGTGGACAAGCAGGAACTGAACAGACACAGCCCTGCCCACCCGGGGCTGATGGCACAGGAGACAGACCATGTGACTATCGAAGAAACCAGAGCCAGAAAATAGGTGAGCAGTAAAAGCAGATTTTATTGAGGAACTGTTGAAGTAAGGGAAGAGACCTGGTGTAGACCTGGGCTCCGTTCTGAATACAGCGGTGTTGAGTGGGGATGTCGCCTGGAGCAGGGGTTCAGTGGATGGAAAATGGCTAAGAGGAGGTCGGGCATGGTGGTTCATGCCTGTAATGCCAGCACTTTGGGAGGCCAAGGCAGGTGGATCACTAGAGGTCAGGAGTTCAAGACCAGCCTGGCCAACATGGTTAAACCCTGTTTCTACTAAAAATACAAAAATTAGGCAGGCTTGGTGGAACACACTTGTAATCCCAGCTACTTGGGAGGCTGAGGCAGGAGAATCGCTTGAACCTGGGAGGCGGAGGTTGCAGTGAGCTGAAATTGCACCACTGTGCTCCAGCTAAGGTGATAGTGCGAGACTCCGTCTCAAAAAGAGAAAATGACTAAGAGGAAACATTAGGTGTGGGAGAAGTTCTGGCTAAACCGATGTAACAGGACTCTTGCTGAAGGCAGGCCAGGTGAACAGACACCCCCAAGGGGCGGTGCCGGGTGAGGAACTGATCACATTTCGGGGGTCGGGGAGTTTCGCTGAATTGACTGCGTTCTCACTAAAACTGGACAAAGTCAGGACCAGTGCAGAAGCCCCCAGGCCAAGGCCTCCTGGAGAAGAGGGTTCGGAGGATCCTGACCAAAGCTTGGTCAAGGAGAGGGTCTTCATCATGATTACTGGGGGCTCTGACCCCATTTAGGAAGACAGGGACTGTGCCCATGAGATCTGAAGCAGGGAAGGGCGTTCTTGAGGCAAGAAGGCTGGGGTGCAATTCCAGACAAAGGCAACAGCACAAGGGCGGGGTGAGCCGAGGTCTGGAGAGATGGCCTGTGGCGAGCCCTACGTGCCTGACGGAATGTTCTGGAATACCCTGCACATGCACAGTCTCCAGCATGCTCTCTAGGCCTGGCCTTGCATCAGACAGGGCCTGAGTGAGAGCTACCTCAAAGGTGACATTTCCACCAGAGTCTCAGCCTCCGTGCCCACCTTGCCAGCCTCGGCCTGTGGGGGCTGCCCCTCTCCACAGGTTCTCGTCCCTGTTGGCCGAGGGCAGCGTTCCCACAGTGGAGAACCATCGGTGGAGATTGGGAAATACAGTAACTTGTTCCAGATGTCCAGAGCAAATCCAGGCCGGGCTTCTCCAAGGAACTGTTTGGCTTTCTGAAGTTTACAAACAGCAGGATGAGGGGCCCTCCCGAGAGGTGGCGGGGAACCCCCGTGTGTGATCATGTGCGTGAGGGGGTTTCAGGGCTGGGGAATGCCATCCAGTGTCGCCTGAAGTCCACACGCAGAGCCTAGGGCCCATGTCCATGCTTCCCCACGCGTGTGCGCCGGCCTTGGGATAAGCCCCTGCAGGACCAGCTGCCCAGCCTCTGGAGGCGTCTGGCAGGTGGGAGGTGTCCGCAAAAGGCTGGAGGGGGCTGGAGGAGGTGAGTCGCATCCACTCCCCCAATTCCCTCTCTGCAGGGCTGCATGGGCCAGCTGCGTCCCGCGTCCCCAGCTTCACCCTCGGGCCTCCGCACTGGCCGCTCCTGCTGTTGCCGGCCCTGGTGCTGCCCCTGCGTTGCCTGCGGTGTCCTGGAGCCCACCCATCCCTGCACCTGTGCGCACAGTCCTTTTACTGAGCGCTCCCTAAATTATCCCAACTTGAGTGTGCCTGTGGAGGCTGCTCTTCCCAGCCCCCCTTCCCCAGTAAGTGGCTTTTGCCTGTGCCTTGATGAGCACCTGGAGCCAAACTCAGGGACATTTAACTCCGCAACAGCCCTGGTTCCAAACCGGAGCTGCAGCAGGAGCTGAGCGCGGCTCCTTCGCGCCTTCCTGCCGTGCGTGTTCCTCACCACTGAGGCTTCCTCCTTCAGCTCCCAAACCATGTCCACTTTTAGGCGGGGACTTCCTAGAATGTGCTTCTGAAAGGTACCTATGTGGTGAGGAGCTAAGCATGAAATAGAGACAAGGGCATGAGTGTGGAAGCCAGGCAGACCCAACTCACTCCTCACTCCCCATGACCTGGGCCTCTGTGGGTCTGCGCTCTGCCCCTAGCGAAATGGGAGACGCATCGCTGTCCAGACAACTGGGATTCCTGGGCCAGACTCTTCTTTTGACGTGAGCACACCCGCCTCGCGACCCAGATGGACTAGGGTGACCTTCTCCCACCCGTAGCTCAACAGGCACATTTCCCCATCTGCCCTCGGGCTGAGTGACACGGCAGATGGGCCAGAGATGGTTTGACACCGCAGGACATGTCGGCGTATTTTTCCAACATACTCTCTGCCTGACTCATTCAGTGGGAGATACTCACATGAGCTCCCCGCCCAGGAGGCCCTCGGGCACCGCAGACCCAACACACAAACAGGTCCTCTCTCCTTCCAGAAGCTTCTGGAGCCTATTGTGCTTCAGATTCATCCACCCTTCCTCCAGATACCGAGCATCCCTAGCCTCTCCTCTCCGGCTGACCCCACCATTCGGATGGCGCCTGTCACCCTAACTCTCTGCACACCCCAGGTTCCTCCCCAGCCCTACCCCTCTGCCCTCCTTTTTGTCTGATTTACCAACTGGCCCTCCTGGTTCTGCCTTGTCCACTGTGGTGTTTTGTTTTTAGGATTTTAAAAATAATTTAGGTGAAATCATATAACATAAAAACCATTTTAACGTGATCAATTAATTGGCATTCAGTACTTTTTTTTTTTTTTAACACGGAGTCTCCGTCTGTCACCCAGGCTGGAGTGCAGTGGCGCCATCTCTGCTCACTGCGGCCTCAACCTCCTAGGTGCAAGTGATCCACCTCAGCCTCTTAAGTAGCTGGGACTACAGATGCATGCCACTACGCTTGGCTGATGTTTTGTTGAGACAAGGTTTTGCCATATGTCCCTGGCTGGTCTTGAACTCCTGGGTTCAAGACATCTGCCCTCCTTGGCCTCTCAAAGCACCAAGATTACAGACATGAGCCACTGCCACCAGCAGCATTCAGTACATTTACAATGTTGTACAACCACCACCTCTATCTAGCTCCAAAACACTTCCCTCACCCCACACTGAAGCCCTGAACCCATCAAGCAGTTTCTCCTAATTTCTGTCTCCCCCACGCCCTGGCAGCCTCCAGTCAACTTTCTGTCTCTATGGACTGGCCTGTCCTAGACATTCCATATCAATGGAATCACACAGTAAGTGGTAATTTTGTCTGGCTTCTTTTCACTTAGCACCATGCCATCAGGGTTCATTCATATTGGATTGGATCGGTGTTTCATCCCTTCTTTTTTTTTTTTTTTTTTTATTTTTTAATGGGGTTTTCCCTTTAAAGTCCGGGCTGGAGTGCAATGGTGTGATCTCGGCTCACTGCATCCTCTGCCTCCCAGGTTCAAGCAATTCTTCTGCCTCAGTCTCCCGAGTAGCTGGGATTACAAGCGCCCACCACCACACCTGGCTAATTTTTGTATTTTTAGTAGAGATGGGGTTTCGCTATGTTGGCCAGTCTGGTTTTGGACTCCTAACCTCAAGTGATCTGCCCACCTCAGCCTCCTAAAGTGCTGGGATTACAGGCTTGAGTCACCATGCCCACCTATTTCATCCCTTTTTATGGCTGAATAATACTCCATCACACAGTTGTTCATCCGTTCACCTGTTGGTGGACACTTGGATTGCGTCCACCTTCTGGCGGTTGTGGATAGTGCTGCTATAAACAGGTATGTGTTTGATACCTGTTTTCAGTTCTTCTGGGTCTATACCTGGGAGCAGCATTGTAGGGTCATAGGGTAACTGTGTTTAACTTTTTGAGGAATGCACTGTAGCAGTTTTATTTTTTGTGTTTTGTTTTTTAGAGACAGGGTCTTGCTCTGTTGCCCAGGCTGGAGTGCAGTGGTGTGATCATAGCTCGCTGCAGCCTCAACCTCTTGTTTTTGGAGAGATAAACGTCTTGCTATGTTGCCCAGGTGGATCTTGAACTCTTGGCCTCAAGTCATCCTCCCACCTCAGCCTCCCAAAGTGCTGGGGTTACAGGAGTAAGTCACTACACTCAGCCCACTGTGGCAGTTTTAAAATATGTTCTCACGTTTTTTGACCTCCTCCCTTTAAAAGGTGGAGCCTAATTCCTGTCGCCTTAAGTATAGGTGGAGCCTAATTCCTGTCGCCTTAAGTATAGGTCACACACAGTGGTGGCTTCTAATGAATAGAACGTGGTGGGAGGGAGCCCGTGTCACCTCTAAGGCTAACCTTACAAGGGCCAGCCTGTGTCTGGCTCCCTCGCTTAGCTCCCTCGCTCTGGGGAAGCCACAGCCACGTCGTGAGAACGCTCAGACAGCCCGTGGGGAGGCCCATGCAGAAGGCAGCTGAGGCCTCCAACACAGACACGGCAGTGGGAGTGGCCACCCTGGAAGTGGGTCCTCTGGTTGTGATCAAGTCCTCAGGCCAACATCTTGACCCCAGGAAACCCAAGCCAGAACTGCCCCCACTGAGCCATTCCCAAATACCTGGTCCACAGAGACCATGACAAACAGCAAATGTTTATGACTCCATTTTAGGGTGATATGTGCCATAGCCATTGATAACTAATGCCCCCACCCCCACCCATTCTTCCCACAGCAGCTGGAACCATCCTTTCAGAGATCCCTCCCATTCTACCAAAAACCCTTCACGGCTCTTGTGGTTTCTGGAACAAAATCCAGATTTCTTGTTCTGACTCACATGGCCCCAACTTATCCCTCTGGGCTTGTCTCTTATCTCTTTCAGACACACATACCCCAACTTTAAGCTCCTGGAAGGAATTTTCAGGTTCCCCTAATCACATTTTGTGTGTCAATCTTGCCTGGAATGCTTCTTTCTATCTTTCACCAATTCCTATTTATTCTTCGAATAAATCACCTCCTCCAGGAAGTCCGTCCTGAGTCAGTCCTGACTCAGATCCTGCCCCCCACTTTCACAGCACCTCACAGAATTCCATCTTGGATCATTCATCACATCAGCTCCAGTGGTTCTTGACCAGTGTGAGGGTGGGTGCTGGAAATGTCGGGGGGCCGGGATGGTTGTCACAATAACACCAAACAGAAGAGAACTGTGCCACGCCCACCGCCGGCAGCACCTGCTGTTGAGAAACTCCACTGTGTTCTCACCACTCTGAGTGGGCTGGACCAGGCCAAGGTTTGCACAGCAAATGTCTGCAGGGGCTAGAGAGGTTCCTGAAAGGAACCACACAGGACAGGCTGGTTGGAGAACAGGGAGCAGGGGGTACTGTGGAGGAATGGAGTGCCCTTCCCATGCCAAGATCTGCTGGTTCAAGTTTATAAAATGCAATGCTTGTCCACTCTAAGGGACTAGGATGCCTTGAAGAAAAGGCTGACTCCAGGGCTAGCAGGAGAAAAGAGGAGCTGAGAACATCTTATTGCCCCAGAAAGAAAGTTTCCAAAGAATAATGGTACATTCAAAAAGAAGCCAGCCTGCCCCAATCTGGAACAATTTGAACTTCAAAATAACTGTAGTAAGGAATTATAACCCACTAAATAAAATAAGATGCTTGAGTCCATGCTGACACAAACAAATGAAAGAATAAACAAATGAGAAAGAAGGGAAAGTTCTCTTATAAAGAAAGCTCCTCTTTAACAACTAATATATCTGCCAACTAACAAATTCATCAGTGATATGGTTTGGCTGTGTGTCCCCACCCAAATCTCATGTTGAATTGTAATTCCCAATGTTGGGGGAGGCACCTGTTGGGAGGTGATTGGATCGTGGGGGCGGATTTCCCCCTTGCTGTTCTTGTGATAGTGAGTTCTCATGAGATCTGATGGTTTAAAAGTGTGTGGCACTCCCCCCTCACTCTTTCTCTCTTGTAATGAAGGTGTCCGCTTTGTATGTAATGAAGGTGTAATGAAGGTGTCCGCTTGTAATGAAGGTGTCCGCTTCCGCTTTACCTTCTGCCATGATTGTAAGCTTCCTGAGGCCTCCCAGCCATGCTTCCTATTAAGCTTGCAGAACTGTGAGTCAACTAAACCTCTTTTCTTCTTAAATGACTCAGTCTCAGGTAGTTCTTTATAGCAGTGTGAGAACAGACTAATACAGTTAGGGATGATGGAATCAGGCCATGCATGCATGCTAACAACTAGTGATCTTTTTTTTTTTTTTTTTTGAAACAGGGTGTCATTCTGTCACCCAGACTGGAGTGTGGTGGCACCAACACACCTAACTGCAGCCTTGATTTGCTGGGCTCAAGTGGTCTCCCAACCTCAGCCTCCCAAGTAACTGAAACTACCACCACACCACCTAATTTTTTTTTTTTTTTTTTTTTTTTTTTTTTTTGATAAAGGGGCCATCTCACCATGGTGCCCAGGTCTCGAATTCCTGGCCTCAAGCAATCTGCCTGCCTCAGCCTCTCAAAGTGCTGGGTTTACAGGCTTGAACCACCATGCCTGGCCAACAATTTTTTGAGTGACAGGATATTTACAGTCTCGAAATGTTTCCCCACAGATTATTTATTATTTACAAAGGGGGAAATAGTGACTTTTCAGTGGACACGCACTTAAGTGATCAAAACTGACATGATCAAAATTGGCACAAACACACATCATGGGCCTCCTGATACCATGCCCTGAGGAGGACATAACCCCATTTCTGTGCTGTTCCTAAAATGTGCAGCCTAAGTCTCAGCGAGAGACAAGCTCAAATTGAAGGACATTCTACAAAATAACTTGTTCATGTGCTATGAAAATGTGAGCATGATGGAAGACAGAAAAGGAGTGGGGTGGAAGGTGTGGGCAAAGAACTAAAGGAGGCTAAAGAGACTTGACAGCTAGACCAGTGTGGGATCCTGGATTCGATTTTAGGTTCAAAAGAGAAAAGAAAGTACAGCTATAAAGGACATGATTGGGACAGTCGATGGCTTTCGAGCACAAACTAGATTATGAACTAGAACAAAAATGGAGATAATGCAATTGCGGTAACGTGATTTCCTGGGTTTGGTGATTATATGTGGTTATGTCAAGAGAACATCCCTGTTTTCAGAAATTGCTCACTGAAGGATTTATAGGTAAGAGGCTATTGGCCAAGGAGGAACTTGGCCTCTCTCCAGGGACTGTGCCTTCTTCTCGGGGCAGACTGCCATTCACTTCGGAAGCTGTCCTCCAGCCCAAAGAGGCCTAGGGCATGCTCCCTGCCTGCTGCCTGCTCAGATGTGACCTGCGCCCTGACACTGGCTTTTCATTCGAGACTCGTCTGTTTAAAAGAGTGCCTGGCCCCCTGCTCTGGCCTGTTTTAGCCGCCATAGGTCCCCTGCCATCTGCGAGTGATTTTCCCACATGCTCACCTCTCATTAGCAAGAAGCAGGTGGGGTTCGGGTGTGGTGGCTCATGCCTGTAATCCCAGCACTTTGGGAGGCTGAGGCAGGTGGATCACTTGAAGTCAGGAGTTCAAGACCAGTCTGACCAGCATGGCAAAACCCCATCTCCACTAAAAATATAAAAATTAGCCGGGTGTGGTGACACATGCCTGTAATCCCAGCTACTCAGGAGGCTGAGACAGAAGAATCACTTGACTCTGGGAGGCAGAGGTTGCAGTGAGCCAAGATCGTGCCACTGCACTCCAGCCTGGGTGACGGGGCAAGACTCTGTCTCAAAAAAAAAGAAGAAGCAGGTGGGGGCCAGGCTGCACGGCCAAGCGTGGGAGGCACTTGCTCTTGGTCACACTTTCAGCCCACCCCAGCCCACCCGGGTCAGAAGGGAATGTGGCCAGTTTAACTCTGTGGACGGACCAAAAACCAAGCAGGAAGAAGCTGTGCGCCTCAGAGCCTCGCTGCCAGGTAGGATTCAGAATGATGCTGGGGGTGTTCGTGCAGTCCAGACCATTTGAGGCTCCACAGGCCCACCAGGCCAGGCCCCAGCATCAGCACACATTTACAAAGGGGGAAACTGAGGCTCCCAGGGTTCTTCCCGTGCCCGATGCTAACAGAGGTAGCAGGTATTTCCCTCTCCTTCCATATTCAGAATAAAGTTATTAACATGTTTTTCCTGGCTGGGCACCATGGCACAGTGCCTGTGGTCCCAGCTCCGGGGGACTGAGGAGGGAGGATCAATTGAGCTGCTGAGGTCGAGGCTGCAGTGAGCCATGATCACGCCACTGCACTCCAGCCTGGGCAACAGAGCAAGACCCCGTCTCAAAAAAAAAAAAAAAAGATGTTTTTCCTTCCCAAAGCATGTACATCGCGTGTGTTGTGGATAATGCTGGTGACCCACAGAGTTCCCCATGGATCTCTCTGTTCTATTGTTCCCGTGGCCAGCACCTGCGACAGTCCTCCCAGGGGCTGCCTTCAGGCTACAGAGGGTCACTCTGTGGCCTGAGGCTGCAGTCAGAGGTCCAGCTCCCCCGCCTGAGGCCGACCTCCCGCTTGCCTGCCCACAAATCAGGCTGGGGCCGGGCTGGGGCTGAAACGGGGCCCTGGCCAGGCTTTCTCTGGTCCTGAGCCTGTCTTGCTTCTGCACCCAAAGCCAGCCAGGCTGGGGCACTCCCACGGTGCCTGCACACAGGTCCTTACCTGGGGCTGCGCCTCTGGGGTCTCCCACCTGAGACAGGTGCAGGGACTCTACCCCAGTGCCTTGCACTGTAGCACATAAGCGGCAGCGCTGATTTCCTCAGTCACTCAGCGGATACTGACTAAGCATTGACCGTGTGCTGGCCAGGACTCCAGGTGCCGGGCAGTGCTGTGGCTACGTGTGTGTTCCTGTGTGGTTTTGTCTGTGTTTGTGTACAAGTCTCTGTGTGGTTTTGTCTGTGTGTGCCTGTGTGTGTCTGTGTGGTTTTGTCTGTGTGTGCGTGTTTGTGTGGTTTCGTCTATGTCTGTGTATGCGTGTCTGTGTGGTTTTGTCTGTGTGTGCATGTGCATGTGTCTGTGTGGTTTTTGTTTTTTTTTGAGACGGAGTCTCGCTCTGTCACCCAGGCTGGAGTGCAGTGGTGCGATCTCGGCTCACTGCAAGCTCCGCCTCCTGGGTTTACGCCATTCTCCTGCCTCAGCCTCCTGAGTAGCTGGGACTACAGGCGCCCGCCACCTCGCCCGGCTAGTTTTTTGTATTTTTTAGTAGAGACGGGGTTTCACCATGTTAGCCAGGATGGTCTCAATCTCCTGACCTCGTGATCCGCCCGTCTCGGCCTCCCAAAGTGCTGGGATTACAGGCTTGAGCCACCGCGCCCGGCCTTGTCTGTGTGGTTTTGTCTGTGTCTGTGTGTGTGTGTCTGTGTGGTTTTGTCTGTGTGTGTGTATGTGCATATGTCTGTGCGGTTTTGTCTGTGTGTGTGTATGTGCATGTGTCTGTGGTTTTGTGTGTGTGTGTGTGCGTGTCTGTGGTTTTGTCTGTGTGTGTGTATGTGCATGTGGCTGTGGTTTTGTGTGTGTGTGTGTATGTGCATGTGTCTGTGGTTTTGTGTGTATGTGCATGTGTCTGTGGTTTTGTGTGTGTGTGTGTGCATGTCTGTGTGGTTTTGTCTGTGTGTGTGTATGTGCATATGTCTGTGCGGTTTTGTCTGTGTGTGTATGTGCATGTGTCTGTGGTTTTGTGTGTGTGTGTGTCTGTGGTTTTGTGTGTGTGTGTGCGTGTCTGTGTGGTTTTGTCTGTGTGTGTGCATGTGTCTGTGTGGTTTTTGTCTGTGTGTGTGTGTCTGTGGTTTTGTGTGTGTGTGTGTGTGGCTGTGGTTTTGTCTGTGTGTGTGTGTGCATGTGGCTGTGGTTTTGTGTGTGCATGTGTGCCCCCGGTGCATCTCTGTATCTCCGTGTGTGGCGGGGTGTGCCTCTCTCTGATATTTCTACAGGGGAGGAGCAGGTGTCAGGTCACAGAGGTGCTAAGTCGCAGAACTGGGGTCTAATCCCGAGTCTTAGAACGTCCTGAGGCTTCTCCACCAACCTGTGCCCCCAAGAAAGGAAGCGTGAATTCTCCACCACGGGCGGGGCCTGCGTATCCCTTAGTTTGTATTTGATACCTGCCGAAAGAGCTCTGGGAGACTTACTTAGATTCTTATCAACCCTCCGGGCACACATGAAGGAAGCACAAGTGAAATGGATGGATTACAGAATGTCCTAAACTTCTTCACTTTTGGAGTCCGACTCTCTGAATCACTCCCTACCTCTGAGTGATCGAGGTCCCTGTTTTCTTGGTGCCGCCGACAGTATGAGCACAGCATCAACTCTTGAAGAGTTGCTCCACTCAAGGGCTAAAACTTTGCTGCTTAAACCGGCTTTGCAATTACTGTATTTCACCAAATATGAGCTGCCACTGCAGGCGAGGAGCATCCCGATCTCAGAAACATTAAAATTGCTTCAGTTTGATAAAAGGAGAAAGTGGCCTGGTGTCCTTTTGACTCCCACATCCAACCAACACCTCCTTCAACTTTCTGCACAACCATGTAATTATCTTCCCAGCTATCCTGGCCCTCTCCTTCTCCCTCCAGGTAGCCATCGGCTCCTTGTTCTCTGAACAGAAGGATGTCCTGCCTCAGGCCTTCGTACACGCTGTTCCTTCCACCTGCACACTATTCCTGAGCCCCACATGACTCCTTCTCTCCCGCTGTCCTGGTCTCTGTTCAAATGTCACCTCAGGGCCACCGAGCTGCACAACCTCTGGGGTGCCGTGCCCATCACCCTTCACCCCCTGCCTCGGCTGGGCCCATTCCTCACAAGCCAAAGGAATTATACTCTAATGGTGGAATTTCAGGCCAAGTAGGAAAATACATATGTGTGTACGAAGAAAGGGAAAAAAGAACCCTTCTCTGAGACCTTCAGTTATGATTTAATTGATTTTTAGTCATCGATTTATTAAATTATTAAATAACAAATGAAATCGATTGTATTAATTTCTTAGGAGAAAATTGTTTTTCCACTGCTCTCCAGCCTGGACAGCAGAGCCCGACCCGATCTCTAAAACATTGATATAAATCTATTACCAATGTATTCATTGCTATTTAACAATGAATTCCACCAACTGAGGGTGCTGGGCCAGGCATGGTGGGAACCTAAAGAGCCACACCCTTATGATCTACTGGGCCTAGTAGGGTCTGACCCTGTGACCTGTCTGGGCCCACCCCCAGCGTCTGCTGCTGCAGCCACACCAGCCTTCCCCGAGCTGCCACACAGCCTTTGCTTCCTGACCACCTTCAAGCACTCCTAGATCGTGGGCCCCTAGGCCAGCTCGGCCCTAAGGTGATTGCACTTTTTCTGCCTTTGGGCAGCAGGTGGTGTATCAGTCAGGACTGGCTACATTGTGCCGCTGTGACAAACAAACCCCAAATCCCAGTGGCTGAAGACAGTCAGGATGTGTTTGTTTCTTGCTCATTCTCTGTCAGAGGCCAGCGGGGGAGTTCTACTCATCATGGACACTAGGGGGCCCCAGCTCAGGGAGTAGCCACATCTCAACAGTTGCCAGCAGCCGTGCCAGAGCAACTTATGCTGGTGAATAAATGCTCCAGCCTGGGCAGAGATGCATGTCTCTTCTGCTCACATGCTTCCCCAGCTACATGTAGGAGAATGACAATGAGTGCCACGTCCCCTCAAAAGGGGCAGAAAGTCTAATCCTAATCCTACCAGGTGTAGAGAAGAGAGACAACCAGAAATATTTGGTGCCCATCACTAACATCTATACCAGGCGGCCTTCCACCAGCTTCCGGTGCAATACGGCTTCGTGAGCAGCTCCTAGGTGCCAGGCACTGCACTGGGCGCGGGGAACCAGCAGTGAAGACAAACAGTGAACAAGCTGGGATAGAACTCATGACTTCGCTGCACGGATGGCACCTGCTGCAGGGGGAATGCTGGGCTCCAGGACGTCGAGCAGGGTCTGGTGACTTCATGGAGGGGTTTAGAAAGGCTCCTCACTTTGAGATCAGTGTTTCAGGTAAGGCCTAAAGGGTGACTAGGAGTTTTCTGGGTGAAGATGAGTGGAACAGCCTTTTAAGAAGTGGGCAGGACCAGGCACAGTGGCTCACACTTGTAATCCCAGCACTTTGGGAGGACGAGGCAGGCAGATCACCCGAGGTCAGGGAGTTCAAGACCAGCCTGGACAACATGGTGAAACCCCATCTCTATTAGAAATATAAAAATTAGTTGGGCACGGTGGCTCACGCCTGTAATTCCAACACTTTGGGAGGACGAGGCTGGTGGATCACCTGAGGTCAGGAGTTCGAGACCAGCCTGGACAACATGGTGAAACCCCATCTCTATTAGAAATACAAAAATTAGCTGGGCATGGTGGCAGGCACCTGTAATCCCAGCTACCTGGGAGGCTGATGCAGGACAATCGCTTGAACCCAGGAGGTGGAGGTTGCAGTGAGCTGAGATTGTACCACTGCACTCCAGCCTGGGCAACAAGAATGAAACTCTGTCTCAAAAGAAAAGAAGAAGAAGTATGCAGAACATGTGCAAAAGACCTGCGGCTGCAGGAAATATCATCTTTTCCAGCAACTGTGAGGAAGCCAGCGTGGCTGGAACACAGAGCACGGAGGAGAATAAGATGGAGCCGGAGAGGTCAGCGGCCAGATCATTCACAGCTTTGTACACAGGCCTGTGCGCCCAGCCCTCATCCTGAGAGCCATGGGGAGCCATAGAGGGTTTACAGGGCAGCCGCGATGTGGTTCTGAGCAGCACCCTCTGGTGGCCTTTTAGGGAATGGCATGCTTAACGCACATGGGCAGCTCCAGGCTGCAGACACTGCTGCCTGGCCAGTCCTGGGCTTGGTTCTAAGCCTTCCTTGCAGCCCTTCAGAGAATGCTCGTCCCATTAATGCTGGGTGGACACCGCTCACAAAAGGCAATAACCAAGTCTCCAGCTGGCAGGAGACATCTGAGATGGCACACCACCAAGTCATGCTCTCCAGGAGACACCAGACAGGCCAGGGCTACACGGAGCAGACCCAGACGGCAGAAGGTCTGGCTAGCCTGGGTTTTCTCCAACGGGTGCCTGGCTGGGACCTGACTTCAGAGGTTGAGCAAGGGGAAGGGATGGAATCCTGATCCCCTTAACCTTCCTGCGGTGCTCTGGTGAATGTCAGGCCTCAGGCAACCAGCCAGCCAATGGGCAGAGAGGCCGTGAAGGTGACTCCAAAGCATCCTTATCTGGGAAGGGAGATAAACTCCACCAGCCAGACAAAGGGGGCCCCAAGGCCAGGGCCTCCCTCACATGCCTGTGGCCTGTTTCTGCTTGAGACTGCATCATAGGCTGCAGGCCCTTATCAGTCATGGCCTGGGGACTTCCCAAAGTACAGCCTGCCAGCAAAAGACTGCCATCAACTATTTTCTTCTTCATTTCAGACAGGATGAATTGAGTCGCCTGACCTTTTCTGGAAAGAGGCAAGAGAAGGAATTTTTTCTCCTTCAGTAAAAGACACTCGGACGCATGCCCAGTGTCATGGTGCAAAAGGGTCAGGAAACCGAGTCCCCTCCCATCCCAAAGCTCCATTTCCCTTCCACATTGCTGCTGTCTTTTGTTCTTCCAGAGAGCCCCGGCACAGAGCAGCAAATATGAGCCCAGTGATTCTTGGAGAGGGCTGTGTGCCATGAACAGACTGCCACTCGCTGGCTGCTGGCTTTACGTCTAGAGGCAAAGGATGTTATGAAATAGCTCCGGAAGTTTCTTTTGGGGGCCCCCAGCGCTGCCAGCACCTCTTCTCCTATCACAACCAGGCCCTGAAATGAAGCTTCTTGCTCAGGGAAGAGAACAGGTACAGAGGAATCCACACCCAGCTTTGAGCATCCAAATAAGGGTTTCTAAGGTTTAAGTCTTTGATGAGCCAGTGGTCTTGAAAGCCAGGCTGTCCTGGAATCCCCAGTCACACGTGACCTGACCACGGTGGAAATCAGGGGACACATGCAAGATGCAGCCCTGGGGACAGAAAGGCACACCAGCAAGGAGGCAGCTGAGAGAGGGACTTGGGGGAGGTGACAGAGGTGACTTCTTGCTACGGCCCCACCAGGTGGTGAGATGGAGACGGGGAAAGCAAACCAAAACCACACAAACAACAAAGAAAACCTGCTCTCAGGGCCGCGTAACGACCAGTGCCCTTTTGTACAGAAGCCCTGCCAGGTTTTGAACTTTAAGCAGGTCCGTGGGGGGAGAAAAGGGCCCAGTCCCATGGAAATTTCCTAGTAGGGTTTATTTTGAAGCAAAGGTTTGGCAGACGTGACCCAGTCTCCTTGGCTAGACAGGGCCTCTTTGAAAAGAGTCAAAAACAGCAGAAAGATGGGAAATGGTCGTAGAATGAGCTGGTTTTAGTGGAATCCTCTGCTTCCAAAAAGAACCGCCAGAGGCCAGCCCAGGCCTCCCTTGCTTTACAGAATTCAACTCAACTCACCTGTGGCCCGACGAGTCAGCTCGCCCTAATTCCCCAAACCTGTGCATGTTACCTGATGTGGCAAAAGGAACTTTGCAGGTGGGATGAAGGGAGGGTAGCCCGGGTCATCCAGGTGGACCTAATCAAGTCGCACGAGTCTTTAGAATCAGAGAACCTTCCTGACCTGCAGTCAGAGGGAGCTGTGATTACCGAAGCGGCAGCAGACGTGCAACATGGCCGGCTCTGAAGGTGGACGAAGAGGCCAGGAGCCGTGGGATGCCAGTGACCTCTGGACGCTGGGAAAGGCAGGTAAACAGATTCTCCCCCAGAACCCCTAGAAGTTACCGGCCCTGTCGACCATGACCTAAGTCCAGTGAGACTCAGGCTGGGTTTCTGACCTGTAGAACTGTAAATGGCAAATGTGGTTTAAGCTGCTAAGTCTGTGGACATTTGTTACAGCAGCCGTCGAAAACTCACCTGTCATCTTTCTTGAGCCTATGTGGTCGCTCCTGGGATGTGATTCCTAATCCTCGTGACCACCTGTGAGACTGGGCCTGTGATCCCCAATTCACAGATGGGGAAACCGAGGCTCTGTGAGATGAACTGACACCCCTCGGGGACCTGAGCAGGGACGGGAACTCGGGGAACCTGAGCAGGGACGGGAACTCTGGGCTGACTCCAAGCTGCGTGGGCCTCTGGCTGCCTGCAGGTGAGGTGTGCATCTAGCTGCCTCTCAGGGGAGAGGCTGGGACTTGGTGGCAGCCTGTGCAGAAAGTGCTGGCACATTCTGGGGATTCAGGCAACATCAGTCCTCTTGCCCCCTTTCCCAAACATTCGGTGTGGCAGCTCCAGTCTGGCTGCTAATTGGGTGACAGTTTCTTCCTGATTGCCACTACAAAACTGTTATAAAATCAACCCTGGCCTGGCACGGGGGCTCGTGCTGTAATCCCAGCACTTTGGGAGGCCAGGGCAGGAAGACTGCTTGAGGCCAGGAGTCCAAGACCAGCCTGGGCAACATAGCGAGAGCCCATCTCTACAAAAACAGTTTTTTAAAATGAGCCAGGTAGGGTGGTGCACACCTGTGGTCCCAGATACTTGGGAGGCTGAGGTGGAAGAATCGCTGTAGCCGGGGAGGTCAAGGCTGCAGTGAGCTGACATGGTGCCACTGCACTCCAGCCTGGACGACAGAGCAAGACTCTGTGTCAAAATCAGCCCTGGGATCGCATGGGCAAAAAATCTACCTACCCCCCACACCCTGCACCCTCTTGGTGGGTAAAAGGCTAAGAGGCTCTCATTGGCAGGAATGTGGTTGGGGCCCCAGCCACCCATCTTGGCCCTGAATGATCGCTGTGTGACCTCAGGCTAGCTAGCACACCTCTCTGGAAATGCGTTGTTTGGGTTGGCAGAGCTCCCAAGGTTCCCTGTAGCACCAGCTACCTGGGAGCCGCTCGGGTCCCTGCCCGGGCACTGGGGATCAGGTTGGGCTGGCGGCTGCTACGTGTCAACACCTGCGGCCTGGCAGGTGCCCCAGAGTCCTCCAGTCAAGGCCAAATGCTCCTGCCCTCACCTTCCAAAAGGCAAAGGTGCAGATTGCTCTCCGCCGTGAATTCGTGCTCACATTCCTCTCTTGACTGGGCCTATTTCCCGGACTGGGGCTGGGACTCTGGGCTCCATCCCCAGGGAGCTTAGGTCAGGGGCCTGGTCCTAAAGCTCTGTGTTCTATCAGCTTGGCTGACCTCAGGGCAGCCACTCCTTGGAAGGGAAATGAGCCTACAGCTGCCAGGGAAAGTGGACTGGCCCAGGGGTCCCCAGCAGAACCCCCAGACCTGGAGGGAATGGCTCATTGACTCAGTCTTTCTCATGCTGGCAGCAAAGTTGGGGGACAGGCATAATGCTGACCTACTCTACCAGGTGGAATTGTGTTCCCTAAAAATATACGTTTAAGGCCAGGCACGGTGGCTCATGCCTGTAATCCCAGCACTTTGGGAGGCCAAGGCAGGTGCATCATGAGGTAGGGAGATCGAGACCATCCTGGCTAACACGGTGAAACCCCATCTCTACTAAAAATACCATTAGCCGGGTGTGGTGGCGGGCACCTGTAGTCCCAGCTACTCGGGAGGCTGAGGCAGGAGAATGGTGTGAACCCGGGAGGCGGAGCTTGCAGTAAGCCGAGATCGCACCACTGCACTCCAGCCTGGGCAACAGAGCGAGACTCCATCTCAAAAAAAAACAAAAAAGATACATTTAGGTCCTAACCCCCGAAACCTGTGAATGTTACCCTATTTTGAAATCGAGTCTTTGCGAATATAATTCGTTAAGATGAAGTCACACTGGAGTAGGTTGAACTTTAATCCAATGGCTGGTGTCCTTAGAAGAACAGGGAAACTGGGCCGGGCATGGTGGCTCACACCTGTAATCCCAGCACTTTGGGAGGCCAAGGTGGGCAGATCATTTGAGGCCAGGAGTTCAAGACTAGCTTTGCCAACATGACGAAACCCCATCTCTACTACAAATACAAAAATTTAGCCAGGCTTGGTGGCACATGCCTGTACTCCCAGCTACTTGGGCAGCTGAGGCAGGAAAATCGCTTAAACCCAGGAGGCAGAGGTTGCAGTGAGCAGAGATTGTGCCACTGCCCTCCAGGTGGAGGGAAATTGGCCGGGTGTGGTGGCTTACGTCTGTAATCCAAGCACTTTGGGAGGCTAAGGTGGGCAGATCACTTGAGGTCAGGAGTTCGAGACCAACCTGGCCAAGATGGTGAAACCTCGTCTCTACTAAAAACACAAAAATTAGCCGGGAATGGTGGTGTACGCCGGTAATTCTAGTTAGGAGGCTGAGATGCAAGAATCGCTTAAACCCAGGAGGCGGAGGTTGCAGTGAGCCGAGTCTGTGCTACTGTACTCCAGCTTGGGCAACAGAGCATGACTCCATCTCAAAAAAAACCAGGATGGTGGGGGGTAAATTTAGACAGAAACACGGGGAAAAGGCCGTGTGAGGATGGAGGCAGAGGTTGCAGTGACATGTCTACAAGCAGGGGAACGCCAAGGGTTGCTGGCAGTGAGCAGGAGCTGGACGAGGCAGCAAGGGACCTCCCCTAGAACTTTCAGAGACATCATGGCTTTGCCCACACCTTGATTTCAGACTTCTGCCTCCAGAACAGAGAGAACACACATTTCTGCTGTCGTGAGCCCCCAGTTAGCAGCACTTTGTTACAGCAGCCTCAGGAGACACACACACCTGTCCACTGCCACCCATTGCCCAGTAGGCAATGCTTTGAGGAAACAAGAAAATCGGGTGTCCCTTGATAAATCCTAATTCAAGAAACCGGCCCTTATTCAGATTATGACCTTCCTTTAGTGTTGGGGACTAAGCTGTCCTATTTTGAAGGGACCATGGACACAGACGGCGATCTTTATCTGCTGATCTTTTTTCTTTTTTTTTTTTTTTTTTTTTTTAT
>NC_045450.1:69640649-69772311 GCF_002776525.5 Piliocolobus tephrosceles
TTTTTGTACTTTTAGTAGAGACGGGGTTTCACCATATTGGCCAGGTTGGTCTTGAACTCTTGACCTTGTGATTCACCCGCCTCTGCCTCCCAAAGTGCTGGGATTACAGGCATGAGCCACCACGCCCAGCCATTCTTGCTATTTCTTGAGCACGTATATGCCGAGCATCCTCTTGCCCTTCAGGATTCATTATTGCTGATCCTCCCAGCAGCTGCATGAGGCAGAAGTTGTTGTCATTTTACAGACAAGGAAACTGAGATGCAGAGGCAGGAGGTGACCCACTCCGCGCCTCACAGCTGGAGAGCCTGGTGCTGGGATGCTGAATAGCCGGCAGACGGCCGGATTTGGTGGTTTCTGGCTGCATTGGTCTTGAAAAGCCTATTCCCCTCCACCCAGGGAATCCCCTACTCTTTCTGACCCTGGGTCCCAGAGCTGTGATTTTCAACTTGGAGCGTGTTGCTAAAACAGATCACTGGGTGGACTTCAGAGTTTCTGATTGGAGAGGTCTGGGGTGGGGCTGAGAATTTCCATTTCTAACAAGTTCCTAGTGATGCCCATGTTCCTGGTCCATGGAGGGGAATGTGCTTTGAAAACCACTCCCCTAAAAAAAACAAGTGCATTCACATGAAGGTGTGGGGGACAGAAAACAGCTGTAGTGGGGAAGTTACAGGCTGAGGGGGGGAAAGGAAGGGACATGTTTTGTTTGGTTTTGTTTCGAGACAGAATCTCATTCTGTTGCCCAGGCTGGAGTGCAGTGGTGTGATAGCTCACTGCAACCTCTGCCTCCTGGGTTCAAGCAATTCTCCTGCCTCGGCCTCCCAAGTAGCTGGAATTACAGGCGCGCACTACCATGCCTGGCTAATTTTTGCATTTTTAGTAAAGACAGGGTTTCCCCATGTTCAGGCTAGTCTCGAACTCCTGACCTCGGGTGATCTGTCCGCCTCGGCCTCCCAAAGTGCTGGGATTACAGGCATGAGCCACCGTGCAGAAGGGACATGTTGAGGGAGGGAAACCCTCCCAGCTCCCACTCATCACACCCAGAGCCCAGAGGAGGGTGGGGGGTGCAGCGGAGGGGGTATGAGTCCTGGTTGCTCATCTCTGGCCTGGCTGGAGCAGGGCCGCTTGAGTCACACACGTGTGTGTCTGGGGTTGCTCTCCTGGCTATATAAGCAAAAGCCCCAGCAGGTGCTGCTCTGTCCCCGAGGGACCCAGCCATAGTCCTATCTCTCCCTGCTTCTCTGGAGCAGGTGCTCTGATTGATCAGAGCTGGGAGCTTCCCAGTGCTGATGGCTACAGGTGGGGGCTTCCCAAGCTCTCCATGGAGCTGGGCAACAGCCAGCCTTCCAGGCCCCCCAGGGAGCAAGGGTTCCCTGGGGCTGCAGATGGCTGGGCCTCACCCAACAGAGACCAAAGAAAGGCCATGCACAGACCCCTCCTGGCCTCTCACACCACCCCTCCACCCCTGCTCCTGCTGACCTCAGCGTTCCCACCTGAGAAGCCCTCACAACCCACCCAAGAGGGAAAGGCCTTTGATGTCACTTCTCTTCGGACGCCAAATTTTGCTTTGCTCCTAGGCTTTGGGGGAACAGCTAGCCCATCTCTTAAGAAACCTGGCTTCAAGGAGTCTCTCCCATAGTAAGCCTGCTGACCCTGTGTGTGGTGTTAACCCCTCGGCGCCTTCTCCAAGCCTGGCAGACTAAACTAGATGAATTTTGCAGCTCAGAGCCCCAGCATTCTGGGGTCTTAACCAGTTCTGGCTCCACATTGATGTGGGGAAAAGAGAGATCAGACTGTTACTGTGTCTATTTAGAAAGAAGTAGACATAAGAGACTCCATTTTGTTCTGTACTAAGAAAAATTCTTCTGCCTTGAGATGCTGTTAATCTGTAACTCTACCCCCGACCCTGTCCTTGCCAGACTTACGCTGTGTTTACTCAAGGTTTAATGGATTCAGGGCTGTGCGGGATGTGCTTTGTTAAACAAGTGCCTGAAGGCAGCATGCTTGTTAAAAGTCATCACCACTCTCTAATCTCAAGTACCCAGGGACACAAACACTGCGGAAAGCTGCAGAGACCTCTGCCTAGGAAAGCCAGGTATTGTCCAAGGTTTCTCCCCATGTGATAGTCTGAAATAGGGCCTCATGGATAGGAATGGAAAGACCTGTTTGTCCCCCAGCCTGACACCCGTGAAGGGTCTGTGCTGAGGAGGATTAGGAAAAGAGGAGGGAAGGCCTCTTTGCAGTTGAGATAGAGGAAGGTATCTGTCTCCTGCCCATCCCTGGGCAATGGAATGTCTCGGTTTAAAACCAGATTGTATGTTCTATTTACTGAGATAGGAGAAAACTGCCTTAGGGCTGGAGGTGGGACGTGCTAGTGTAATGCCGCTCTTTATGTACTAGAAATGTTTATGGAGATGTTTGCATATGCACATCAAAGCACAGCACTTTTCCTTAAACTTACTCATGTCACAGATCTTTATTCACATATCTTCTTGCTGACCTTCTCCCTACTATGACCCTACTGTCCTGCCGCTTCCCCCTCTCTCAGATAGTAAAGATAATGATCAATAAATACTGAGATCGGTGCCCTGGGCCCACTTTTTCTTTCTCTATACTTTGTCTCTGTGTCTCTTTCTTTTCTCAAGTCTCTTGTTCCACCTGATGAGAAACGCCCACAGGTGTGGAGGGGCAGGCCACCCCTTCACACTGACATTAAAGAGACTAAAACTCGGCTGGATGTGGTGGTTCATGCCTGTAATCCCAGCACTTTGGGAGGCTGAGGCAGGCGGATCACCTGAGGTCAGGAATGGCCAAGATGGTGAAACCCTGTCTCTACTAAAAATACAAAAATTAGCCGGGCGTGGTGGTGGGCACCTGTAATCCCAGCTACTCAGGAGGCTGAGGTGGGAGAATTGCTTGAACACGGACAGTAGAGGTTGCAGTGAGCCGAGACCTCGCCACTGCACTGCAGCCTGAGTGACAGAGCAAGACTCTCTCAAAAAAAGAAAAGACTAAAACTCCCACAGGAGTGTACTGCAACGAACCCAGCCCTTCCCTGCCCCAGGGCCTTTGCAAGTCAGGTAACCCAGTTACAGCCCCTCACCTCCCTCCAGGGCCCTTCCCTGACAACTGGTGCCCTTCACAATATCCACGCTGATAGTGGATATCTCCTGTTCTCAGCACTGATAGCAGAAATCAGTCTACAAATTGCATATTTAATTTATTGTATTAGTATCTTTTTTTCTTTTTTTGAGACAGTCTCACTCTGTTCACCCAGGCTGGAGTGCCTCACTGTCTCACTGCAACCTCCGCCTCCTGGGTTCAAGCGATTCCCCTGCCTCAGCCTCCTGAATATCTGGATTTAAAAACATAAGTCACCATGCCCCACTAATTTTTGTGTTTTTAGTAGAGACGGGGTTTTGCCATGTTGGCCAGGCCGGTCTCAAACTCCTGACCTCAAGTAATTGACCTGCCTTGGACTCCCAAAGTGCTGGGGGCACAGATGTGAGCCACCGCACCCAGCCAATTTGTGTCTACTGAGGGCAGGCGCCTTGTTGGCACACAGCAGGTGCTCTGTAAATATCTGTGAACCTGCTGAGCAGATGAGCCAGCGGTGGGTGAACTTGTTCCCACAGGCTGAGTAGTGCATATTTGCTGTATCATGGCGCCCCCTGGTGGTCGTCATGCAGCGCACGCTGATGGGCGAATCCCTTCTCTCCCCGCAGGGTTGAGTCCCTCACCTGGCACCCTCCTCCCATGTGGCCACCATCGGTGACGTGTGAAAATCCACGGAGTGGCAGCTCTTGGCCCCCATGGAGTTCTGTGCTTCTGGATGATCAGGTGAGTTGCAGGAAAGCCCCTGTTACAGTTTCTCACGTGATTAGTAATGGCACCATTATTAAACAGCTAGTATTGATAATGTTCAAACATAATATCCTTGTTTGCTACCTATGGGCCTCTGAGCAACCTCTCTCGACCTCAGTTTCCCCATCCATGAGATGGTGGTGATTGTGAGAGTGCAGGGAAACCGTGCGTGTTAAATCTTAGCACAGGACAGGCAGGTCTTCCATGAACAAGGGCTATGGTGAGTATTTGGGGAAATTTTCTCCTGAGCGTGGGCTGATACACTGTGAGAGGTCAGCCGTGTTACTCAGCTGGGCATGTCAGAAAGCTGCTTGGCCTCCCTTTCCCCACCTGTGAAATGACCACCTTGGCCACACTGCCTCCCAGGGATGGGGGGAGAGCACCAGGGAACACTGGAGCTTGACAAGTGGTTCCCAGATATGAAGGATGGGGAAAGAATTTTCTGTAGGAGGAGGTCAGACTCCTAGGTACACCCCCCAGAACCCAAAGGAGAGGGGCAGCTATTCCTGGTAGATCATAGAGTCAAGGACACCAGGCACTACTCGGAGCAGAAAAGGAGAGAGGGGCGGGTCTATTTACTGCCCAGCGAAGCTTCTGGGCCCTTCTCTACCGAGCCCCAGAAAAGCCAGCAGCCAGTCTTCCAGTCAGGAGATGGGGACCTCCTCACAGAAAAGCTGGCTCCCTACACAGCCCTACCAGGCAGTGGGCTGGTGTCTCACGCAGAACATGGAGGAGAGCTTCCAATAGGAAAGCCAGAGAGCACGCAGAGTAGAGAACGCAGAGTGGGGAGGCTGGGAGAAAACCACTCAGGAAGCCGGGGGAAACGCAAAACGAAACCCCAGTATCCTTAGACAGCGAACAGCAGGGCATCCGCAGAAGACACTCGAGATGATGTTTCCTCAAAACCACAAAGGAAAATAAAAAGCTTCTGGAAATTAAAACTACCATAGCCTGAATTAAAAAAAAAAAAAAAAACCAGAAGAGCTAGAAGACAAAGCTGGACAGGGCATGCTGGCTCACACCTGTAATCCCACCACTCCAGGAAGCCTAGGTGGGCAGATCACTTGAGGCCAGGAGTTCGGCCAGCCCGGCCAACATGGTGAAACCCCGTCTCTACTAAAAATACAAAAATTAGCCGGGCGTGGTGGCCCATGCCTGTAATCCCAGCTACTCAGGAGGCTGAAGCAGGAGAATCGCTTGAACCTGCAAGGCCAGAGGTTGCAGTGAGAGGAGATCATGCCACTGCTCTCCAGCCTGAGGGACAGAGCAAAAAAAAAAAAAAAAAAAAAAAAAAAAAAAAAGCAAAGCTACAGATTTTCCAGAAAACAGAGTGTACAATAAGAAAATTAGAGGATCAGCCTAGGCGGTTCAACATGCAATCTTAAAATTAGAAAAGAAAATGGAGTGAATGGGATTCCCAAAGACATAACACAGAATGTCTGCCAGAACCAGAAAGCTGAGTGTCAGGTGGAGTCTACTGAGCACCAGCACAGCCAGCAGGAGAACTGAGGCCAAGGCACCTTGTCGCCAACCCTGAGAAACTGAGGACTACAGAGAGGCTGTGGGCCAGGCACGGCGGCTCACACCTATAATCTCAGTGCTTTGGGAGGCCGAGGTGGGCAGATCACTTGAGGTCAGGAGTTCGAGACCAGCCTGGGCAACAGAGCGCAACCCTGTCTCTTCCAAAAATACAAAAAAGTTATCTGGGCGTTGTGACAAGCGCCTGTAGTCCCAGCGACTCAGAAGGCTGAAGAACAAGAATCGCTTGAGTCCAGAAGGTGGAAGTTGCAGTGAACTGAGATCATACCACTGTACTCCAGTCTGGGCTGAGATCCAGCCTGGGTGACACAGCAAGAACCTATCTCAAAAAAAAAAAAAGAAAAGCTAAGTCACATAGCACAGGGGCTGGGAGAGTGTGGGCTCTCCACGGCTGCTCTGGGAGCTAGAAGATGGTGGGGTTGTGTCTCCAACAGGCTGAGTGAAAAGTACTTAGCTACACCATCAACCAAAGGTGAGGCAGAAGCAGGCATTTTTAGGTGGGCCAAAATACCGGAAACTTGAAGAATAAGGCACCCCTTCTCCAGCAACTCCCAGGGAGCGGTTGTACCACTGCAAGGATCTGGAAGGTGTAGACCCTGGGACCTGGGAGATGGAACCCACCAACCCTGGAGAAGCCAGGCCCTCTCAGCAGGGAATGGGGGAGGCGGTGCAGGTGCTGCCCGTGGCAGAGGCTGGCTGGGGTGCAGGCACTCAGTGACAGCTGGAACGGGAACACACGAGGCGGCTTCACCTCTGTAAAAGCAAAAAGTTGGACAAAAACATCAGAGGCCCCCATCTGGTTTAGCAGCAAAGTATTCAGTCATCACAATTAAACTTGATGATGTACGAAACATGGGACGCACATATTCGGTGAATGGGGAGGGGAGAGCAGGCAGGAAACCCAGAGTTCTCTGGACTGCAGATGTGCTGTGCCTAGAACCTTCTTCAGAAACTTGCTGGCCCTTTTAGGAAGCCACCTGCACGGGCCCATCGGGCCTGACCGCTGAGCCACTCGTTCTCTTACAGCTCAGAGACTGGCTCAGCTTTCAGTTCTCAGAACCAGCCACAGTGAAAACCAGACGATTTTCCCTCAGCCTCTTCAGGTTGTCTTGGTTAAAATTAGCAGCTGGATAAGGAGCAACGCAGGTTTTTAAATTTATTTATTTATTTTTTGAGACAGAGTCTCGCTCTGTCGCCCAGGCTGGAGTGCAGTGGCACCATCTCGGCTCACTGCAAGCTCCGCCTCCCGGGTTCCCGCCATTCTCCTTCCTCAGCCTCCGAGTAGCTGGGACTACAGGCGCCTGCCACCTCGCCCGGCTAATTTTTTGTATTTTTAGTACAGACGGGGTTTCACCGTGTTAGCCAGGATGGTCTCGATCTCCCGACCTCGTGATCCGCCCGCCTCGGCCTCCCAAAGTGCTGGGATTACAGGCGTGAGCCACCGCGCCCCGCCAGCAACGCAGTTTTAAAGAGGTTCCTCAGGAGATGCTGTAGGGCGCTTGTGCTTTTTTTATGGGCATCCTGCTTTTTGTGTGTGGCTCCCAGGCTACCCTTCAAGCTTTTCCCCTGCTTCCATACCTAACCCAAGTTCACATACAATAGAAGATAGGATTTAGCCACCTTCTTATTTGGGGGATATTTTTGTTTTGTTTTAATGCAAGCATCATACTTCTATATAATGAGCCTACATAACAATCTCTAATATAAGGAATACAAATAACATTGCAGCAACATTCAGCAGAGCCACAAATACAAGCTGGAGGGCTGCTGCCCATGCAGTGGCCCAGCTCAGGTGCGTGCCTACGTGTTCAAGTCTCCTTCCCATTTCTGCGTGTCTGGAATGCCACCAGGCGCCCCAAGGCACAGCACTTTGCAAGGCAGGGCTGCGGCACACACTGACCCATTTGGCCTCTGGAAGTTAAGTGGGCATTTGGTTCCCTCACAGTGCAAATATCAGACAAATTTGTTGAATGAATTAAAATCAAATTATAGGTACTTGAGATTCTGGACTGTGGAGAGAGATTTTGAAACATTGTTTTTATTTTAAAGTGCACTAAAAAAAGGACTAAGTAAAACGATGGGAGTCGAACATTCAACAAGCAACAGTACTCACTGGGCAACTTTTATGAGTCGTGCTTGAGCGCCCAGGTCACTCGTCATGGGCATGAAAGCATTTAGAGGTTCTGGAAACTGTTTGGGAGTGACCTTAACAGCCTGAGGCTGGATCCACGAACCACAGAAAGGCACCCCCTGAAAACACTGCCATCCATGAAGAACGGGCACTTTGGAAGCCATTTGAGAACTGTCAATTGATTACTTTATTTCATATAAAAGTTACATTGAAAGAAGAGGTTGAAAAGTCAAGTATACTTGATTTGCACACACTTGCCAAGTCTCACAGGATTCAACCACTTGGATACTTGTTTTATTGATAGAACAGGATATACATATTAAAAGCCTCACACTGAAGCCCACACGCATGTCCAACCCAGACAACAATGTGCAAATGAATATGCAAAACAATCCTGGAAACTCGTGTCTCCAGATCACCCACAATCTATGCTTTGTCCCGGTGGCTGTGACGCAGTTCTTCCCCCAGTGACGCACACATTTCTGCGGTGACCGAGTCCACTTCCAAACCCCTGCAGGTTTGCTCGCTTGGCTAGGACGGTGGCTCAGGTAGGTCCCTTTGTGGTTTTGCATCAGCAGTGGTAGAAGCCCTGATTCGGATGGGGTACAGAGTAATTAAAAACAAAACAGTTCACAGATGAACAGAAAGGCAAAACCGTTCCCGGGAGGGAGACGCCAACTTCTCTTAGCGTGGAGGGCACGTTGAAAGGAAGGCCCTCAGGCTTTGTCACAGATTGCTTCTTGATGCATCCGGCAAAAAATGTACAAACCAGGCAAGTTTAAGGCAAGTCCCCACGGAGGGGAGCTGTTGGCTTTCTGGCGTAATTTTAAGCTCCGCACCAAGGATCCTATTTTATCACCTGTGCCGTGGGTGGAGAAGAAAACATAAACGCTAACCAAAAACTCCAACGAGGGCGCCAATCTGACCATTCCCAGCTGGAGCGCTGCCTGTGTGGTGGCACAATCGCCCCTGCCAGGGGCTGGCTGCCTCATGGTCCCTTCACCTTCCCAGAGGTACCCAAGAGCTGGGCCCTGCCTCTCCAGTTGGGATGCCTCCCCTGCCCCACACACCACTAACAGGATCCAGCTGCCCAAAGTATCACGTCACTGAGCCACGGCTCTGCTCTTACCTAGGTGCCATTTATACACTGCTAATTTGGCTGGAACAAAAAAAAAATCGGTTCCAAGGCCCTCAAGCACTCAAGATTTCTTTAAAAAATGAAAGCAGGAGGGCAACGAAGGGCCGCACAGGAACGGCTGTTCTTTGGATCAAGATGTCCTCCAACAGCAATACATTCATAGTAACCACGGGCAGGACCCCGGGGTTCTCTCCCCTCTTCCCTGAAACGTCGGTTTCTAAAAAATAGCTTGTTTGCTGTACACAGCCGGTAAATGTTACACTGCCTAAACAACACTGGCAATTTTGACACACATGCACACGCGCGCACACACGCACAGACACACGCATACACAGACTTGCTGAGAGTCAAAGGATGTCTCTTCCGGGGCAGCGGGGAGTGTGCCGGAAGCCACCTTCACTGTTCAGTGCACAGATCTTTTGCAACTTCAGTGCAAAGCATCGGAGCTAATCGAGACCAAAACGTCTTTCTATGTAAACGCCCTGCTGTGATCCGGGGAGTGCACTGCTGAGTGGCGGGGTCAGCAGGAGCCCCCTGAAATGACTGCTCGGAGAGTCCCTGTTCACTGGATTGACTGTTTTTCAAGATTGGAAACAGCAGCTCAGTACACAGGATCTGAATAACCCATGTAATAACCCAGTCTTCTCCACAGAAGTCCCAACTCTGCAGGAGGCCATGGTGCTTGGCTTCTTTGCATGGCCACACACCTTTCCGTTGTTGTACAGGTGGGGACTGAGAGCCTCTTCCTCTGCCATCTGTGACTATAAATATATAAAACTCTGCTTGCTGCAAGCAATTGGTTTGTGTAGGTTCCAGTTGCCCTGGTGGTCACAGATGAGCTGTTGATACCCTGCAGACCCCAAACAAGTAAGCGGACGTCTGTGAGCCAGTTCCAGCCTGATGAGCCGGGCCTCACACTGAGAACTCCGGGCCACCTTTTCTGGGTCTTGTGGGCAGTCGCCTAAATCGGAAGCCGACAAAGGGATTCATCCAGAGGAGTGAGGGGGGGCCCCCAAAGACGGACTTCATCCCTTCCCATCGCAGCCTCCGCTCCCATGTGGGCTTCTCACTTTTCAATCGCTCGATCTCCTGGAAGCAGAAAGAAAAGCAAGTGGCAGCGGCTCCAGGAAGCTGGGCAGACCCCACCAAGCCTTGGAATCACACTGTGCTCAAGCACGGTGTGGGCTCCATGGAGGGTTGGTGAATGAACTCTCTTTCCCTGCTTTGCCCCAGTCCAGACCCCCACGGCCTCTGTGAGCCCAGCCCAGCTGCAGCCATGCGGCCAGCCCCGACTACCACGATGGCCCTCCCAGCCAGGCACCAACGTTTTTCACTTGTTAGTTACTGTGTACAAACATTGACTGAGCGCCACTCCAGGCCTGCAGAGCCAGGCCCTAAAGGCAGTCAATTCTCTAAAATTTACTGACTGCACTGGGAGCTGGGAATCTGCCTGGCTCTGCTGACTCGCAAATCAAACTGAGACTAGAAATATGCACCACACAGAATGAAAGAAACGGCAAACACAGGGAGCCGGTTGAAGCTTATCCAGACCGTCCCATTACGCTCCTGAGTCAGTCCACAGGCACCTGTTGTTGACGTTAGGACTTTCCATTCAAGCTTGGACCACATATGAAGTCCACATAGCCGAGAACAAAGCTTACCGTCTCGTCGTTGCATATGGAGTGGATTTGGGTGCCAAACATAACTGCAGTGAAAGTGAAAAACAGAAGACCCTCAAGGCACAGGAAGATCAACAGGATTACAGTTATTGGAGGTGAAAAATCACTGCATTCTGCGGACAAGAGGAAGTTGGTTATAACTGGTCCTGAATACCCCGAGTGGCAGAGTGCTTGGCCGGCTTCCAGGGGGAAGTTGTTCACTTGCTAAATGGGCACATTCATTGTTCTCCAAGGAGCAATGGAGGGCCACCCCTCAGAGCAAAAATTCTATACCATGACTTCCTGGCCAGTGATTTCAAAAGAATCTGTATTTTCTGAGGTTTCTATTGACACTGTATTTGTGAATTACATGGCAACTGAAGCCAGACCAGAGGGGTTGTGTGCACCCATTCCAGTGAGCAGTGCTCACAGGAGTCCATTCCCCTGTCCACCTGGGGTGGGATGAGCCAGTCCAGACCTCACTGCATATCTAAGGTAGGATAATGAGCGCCTGTTTTCACTACATTTGATTAGGGTCGATCACTCACGTAAGCAACGCAAAGACTAGTTTGAACAATGGAGAGCTAACTGACCCGGAGACGGACACAAGCTTTCGGGGAAACAATATACTAGCAAAATGGTGGTGTTAAAACTTAATTCTTTAAAATTCAATTCCTAAAATAATTGCAATGATTTCCTTCAAAATTGGAAACCTGGTTCTTCCTTTAAAGCTTTCCCCTTTTCCCCAAAAACAGCATGCACGGCCAGGAATGACACACAGCCAGGGAACTTACCAGTCCACTGCCCTCGGACACAGGAGATAAACTGAAATCCACAAAGGATCAGAGCATGAACTGAAGACAGAGCTATGTACATCTAGAATGAGGGGGAGACTGATTAGTCACTTTTATTTTTTATATTTTTTAGAAACAGTCTCCCTCTCTTGCCCAGGCTGGAATGCAGTGGGGTAGTCTCGGCTCACTGCAACCTCCGCCTGCCAGGCTCAAACAGTTCTCCTGCCTTAGCCTCTCAAGTAGCTGAGACTACAGGCACCATGCCCGGCTAACTGTTTTGCATTTTTAGTAGAGATGGAGTTTCACCATGTTGGCCAGGCTGGTCTGGAACTCCTGACCTCGAGTGATCCATCCAGCCAGTTAGTAATTTAAACAATTAAATCTTTCTAGGAGCAAAGGCTGATGACACATCACGTGTATACCTCCATCTTATTTGTCAGGGAAAAAAATGAGGGAAGGATTAAATTGCAGTAGTTGACATTTTAGACCAAGTGGAATAATTTTACAGAAAAATACAGCTGGGCATGGTGGCTCACGCCTATATCCCAGCACTCTGGGAGGCCAAGGCAGGCAGATCGCTTAAGCTCAGGAGTTTAAGACCAGCCTGGGCAACATGGCAAAACCCCGTCTATAAAAAAATAAATAGCCACGCACAGTGGCTCACAACTGTAATCCCAGCACTTTGGGAGGCCAAGGTAGGCAGATCACCTGAGGTCGGGAGTTCAAGACCAGCCCAATCAACATGGAGAAACCCCATCTCTACTAAAAATACAAAATTAGCTGGGCATGGTGGCTCATGCCTGTAATCTCAACTGCTTGGGAGGCTGAGGCAGGTGAATCACTTGAACTTGGGAGACAAAGGTTGCAGTGAGCCAAGATTGCGCCACTGTACTCCAGCCTGGGCAACAAGAGTAACACTCCGTCTCAAAAAAAAAAAAAAAAAGAAACAAGCTCTAACATACTTTAGGAAGATTCCTGTTGTTATTAATAAACAACAGTGATTGAGGACATCTGGGAGAGAATTACAGTGAACACCTAAAATAAAACAAGCAATATATTATTTATTTATTGGGACTACTTCCTGCCAATGATAGCACAGTATTGTAATTTGAATCCTGGAGAAAAGGTTGGAGAGAAACTAGTCTGACGTTAGTAGATTTCCCTGCTCCAGGCAAGAAGCAGTTAAAGAATTTCAAATTCAATGTAAGTCACTACAAAAATATTTTTACTTACAGTGAAGAGCACAAAAAATCTTTGATTCTTTTCTCCTACACAATTGTTCACCCACGGGCAGTGATGATCCATTTTCCGAATACATCTTTTGCAAATACTGAAAAGGAGAGTTTGATTTTTCAGTATTCCATGCTCTGAGGAAACCAGAGTAACACAACCAAATAAAATCAAAGGTGGAGGAAAATTAGAATGCATATTCTAATACAGCATGTCAAAAAACTATCATACATACTCACTATATTCCTTTAAGGTTTATCATTTTAATTAAATGTCTTCTGTTTCCTAAAGAAAATATTCAGTGGACCAACAGGCTGGGACGAAAGGTCACACTGAGCCATACTCCACGAGTTTTCAGACTCTCCCCCAGTAGAGCTCGATCATGTACACCTATCAATAATGTTCCTACAAGTCTATTTCAATAAAAAACAAAAACTGAATTTTTACCTTCAGAGAAAAAAACATTCTTCGTATCTTCAAACAATTCCTACCATTCAATCCATATTCACTGATGAATATGCAATATGGATTGCAGATTCATCTTGAACCATCAACTATACACCCAGGCATGAAGTCATCTTGTGCTTACGGCTGTATTTTAATTTTGCCCATAACACTCTCTATGTCCAATTTTAAATAACTAATTTGATTATCAATCACTTTTTAGTCCAAGCTTGCACCATTTAATTACATCAAGCAACATCGATGGCAGCAGGTTCGCTCCAGGAAGACTTGCTATCATAGTGTCACCTTTTTTTTTTGTTTTTTGTTTTTTGTTTTTTTTTTGAGACGGAGTCTTGTTCTGTCACCCAGGCTGGAGTGCAGTGGTGCGATCTCGGCTCACTGCAAGCTCCGCCTCCACGGTTCACGCCATTCTCCTGCCTCAGCCTCCCTAGTAGCTGGGACTACAGGTGCCCACCACCACGCCCAGCTAATTTATTTATTTATTTATTTTTGTATTTTTAGTAGAGACGGGGTTTCACCATGTTAGCCAGGATGGTCTCGATCTTCTGACCTTGTGATCCACCTGCCTTGGCCTCCCAAAGTGCCAGGATTACAGGCATGAGCCACTGTGCCCCGCCCGTAACATCACCTTCCATTCATTGACCTCGGCTCCCTGCCCATCCTCTATAGCACCTGACTTCCAAAACATTCCCATTTTATCTTAAGAAACAGATTTATTGAAGTATAATTTATATATCATAGGCCGGGCAAGGTGGCTCATGCCTGTAATCCCAGCACTTTGAGAGGCCGAGGCAGGTGGATCACCTGAGGTCAGGAATTCGAGACCAGCCTGGCCAATGTGGTGAAACATCATCTCTACTAAAGATACAAAAATCAGCCGGGCATGGTGGCAGGCACCTGTAACCCCAGCTACTAGGGGAGGCTGAGGCACCAGAATCGCTTGAGCCTGAGAGGCAGAGGTTGCAGTGAGCCGAGACTGCGCCACTGCACTCCAGCCTGGGTAAAAGAGCAAGACTCCACCCCACCCACAAAAAAATTTACATACCATAAAAATCCACCCATTTGCAATGTACAATTCAATGATTTTTATTCTATCTGCAGAGTTGTGAGACCATCACCATCTAATTTTAGAACATTCCCACCATCCCAGAAAGAAACCTCAGCCCATATGCAGTCACTGCCCATTTCCAACCCCAGCCCAAGACAACCACCCACCTACTCTCCAATACCATTTCATCTTTCTTCACTTTCTGGCCAAACCATGTGGATACGAATTTTGTAAAGCTTTCACTCCAGCCATAAAGCAGTCGGCACCCTGTATCTGGGCTTCCTCCTGTTGGAGGCCATCGATGGCTTCCAGCCTATTCAAGCCACAACCCCCCAGGAGAAGGGTACTGTCCAGGTGCAGCCACGCCCCAGCAGTTTCACAGTACAGGGATGTGTGACAACTATTTCAAGGAATGGAGAAATACACCCAGACATCCACATTTCAACACGTGAAATCAATGGCCAGCCCCTCCAGGAGCAGACAAAGGAGTCAGGAGCTGGCAAATCTGGGGGAAAAGGATAAAATGCAACCAAGACCAGCAGGAGTGAGGCGTGAGGGCCAGGAAGGCTACTTGAGCCAGGCAGATAACTGGACTGTGGGGTTTAAAAATACAACTTGGTGTTTGAGAGCACACCCAAATAAATACAAAAAAAAAAAAAAAAAAAATGAGAGCACGCCCAAAAGAACCTGGCCTCTACGCTTCACCACCCATATAGGATGTGCCCAGGAGCTGTGAGCACACACGTGCTGGCCTGTAGCATGTGTGCCAAAACAGGCGGGAACCTCTTCACCTCCTCCAGTTTTTGAGCCACAGCGAGTCCCTCGGGAAGGAGGAGATCCCTGAGTCCATACTGCTTCCCAGTTCCCAAAAAGACTCTAGGGCACCGGCTGTTTACTCAGCTCCCTACCCCAGAAAGAGCGTGATACCTACAGACCGGCCCGTGCAGCTGCAGTGGTGGGCGCGCTCGGGTTTAATACAGCCGCGCACGTACCTGCAGTGGTGGGCGCGCTCGGGTTTAATACAGCAGCACTTCGGGCACTTGTAGATCACTTCCCCGGGCTTCAACTGCAAGCTCTCCATGTATTCTTTTGTAGCATTTCCTTTGGGTACCGCCCCCTACCATATAAGAAGAATGTATTTTAGTTGGGGAGAAGGAAAGTTAAAAAAAAAAAATCAGGCTGGGTGCGGTGGCTCACGCCTGTAATTCCAGCACTTTGGGAGGCTGAGGTGGGCGGATCACAAGGTCAGGAGTTCAAGATCAGCCTGGCCAACCCAGCCTGGCCAACATGGTGAAACCCCATCTCTAATAAAGATACAAAAAAATAGCCGGGAATGGTGGGGTTGTTATGCCCAGACCGTTTGTTCCCCAAAGAAGACCACCAGAGTCCAGAGTCAAAGCCAAGCAGCAAGGATCTTTTACTGCAAGTTCGAACTTGGTCCCTCCATTCCACAGCAGATAAGAGGGCCCCAAACAATGCGTGTGCCCGCTTTTTATAGCCCGATGTAAACAGGACTTGTAAGATTACAGAGGAACAAGGGAATTCTTTAGGTTACAGCATTACAATTGGTTAACATATTAAGTTATACATGTAGCAGTTTTCTATTGGTTCCCGCGCTTTCAGTAAAACCACAAACGGCTGTGCCCTTATCAGAGATTTTTCCAGGTGGTGTTTTGGAAATTGAGAGATATGGTGTTTGTACTGGGCCCAGGAAATTGAGAGATATATGGTGTTTGTACTGGGCCCAAGAAATTGAGAGATATATGGTGTTTGTGTTGAGCCCAGGGCTGAGGAATGTGCCTGATTTCTTTCAGGGTGTGCCTGTAGTCCTAGCTACTCAGGAGGCTGAGGCAGGAGAATCGCTTGAACTCGGGAGGCAGAGGTTGAAGTGAGCTGAGATCGTGCCACTGCACTCCAACCTGGGTGACAGTTTGAGACTCCGTCTCAAAACAAACAAACAAAAAAAAATATCTTGTATTTTCTATATCATCAAACAATAAACAAAAACTACTTTATTATCCCTTTGATAAATGGCTTAACCACCTACATTTTCACAGGCAAGGCTTGTTCCCAGACAAGGGCACTGACTGTCCCCAGCGGAGCAAGGAACCTCTGTGTACAGCACTTCCCTGTAGCCCCTGCTGATGGGGAGGTAACTGACAAGCACTGCCCAGAGTTTTCTTATCGGGCAGTCGGGGAACAAGGAACAAAACAATCTCAAAAAGGACTTTAACTTCGTGTTGCTAAGGTGATGTGATACTTTTGTCTCTTGGCCAACTTCCTCAAAGGCATTCACACACAAACCTGGAGGTGGCAGCCCAGACCACCTGACCCGATTCATGTCTGGCAACGAGGCCGCCCAGCGGGAGCAGCACCAGAAACTCGAAAGTGCATCCATCTGTGCCCCAAGCGCTAGAGGAGCTGGACAAGATGAGCAATGGTGAAGCAGTGGAAGGAGGAGTCGGGGAGGTCGTGAGCGGATGGTAAGGGGCAGAGCTGAAAGCCACGAGTCACCCTACCAGCACCACGTCAACTGAGGACACGATGTAGGGAAGGTGAGGCCGGAGCTGGCTGCAACAGCAAAGGCTTTGTTCTTTGGGCAGTGGAGATATGTCATCAAAACCATGCTTGTGGGAGACAATTCTGGGAGCTGTGGCGGGGAGGAATAAGATAGGCAGACCTGCCTGGGGGGTTCCAATGCCTCAAGAAGAGGAACAAGGCCTTGTGTCTGCTTCTTAGCCCAGAGTCTGCATTTCACATAGAAATCACGGTCTGGAGAATGAGACCCACAGACATTGGGAACAGCAGTCGGGGCTGCAGTGGTTGTGCAAAGACAGGGGATATAGGTGGGGTGCAAATGGAAAGTGGGAGCTAACAGCCTGGGAGGTGGCAGACGTGGTGAAGGGCTCTTCCAACAGCAAATGGCCCTGCTGGAGCTCCTTAAAATGCAGGTGCCTGGCTGGGCTCGGGAGCCACAGATCTGAATCTCTGCAGGGTGAGGGTTGACATCCAAATTTTAGAAAGTTCAGCAGGTGAGCGCCCTGCAGAGCCAGAGACTGCGGCCCTCTGGATTCAGGGCTAACAATGGGCCAGAGCTGGAGCCTCGGGCAGCACAGGCAGGGGCCCCAGGAGGGGCTGCAGGGCAAATGTGAGCGTTCACTGCCCAAACCTCCCCCGAAGTTTACTTCCTCCAAACCAGGCCCCGTCAGTCCCATGGCCCTAATATGGGGAAGCTGTTTTGGTCAAGATCAAAGTGTTTCCTAACACACTGCCCCCTTAAAGAAGTTAGAAAAGGGTTTAAACTCATCTTTGAAAACTTAAATCAGAATTAGTACAACATTTTACTGGCCGGGCGTGCTGGCTCACGTCTGTAATCCCAGAACTTTGGGAGGCTGAGGTGGGTGGATCATGAGGTTAGGAGTTCAAGATGAGCCTGGCCAAGACGGCAAAACCCCATCTCTACTAAAAATACAAAAATTAGCTGGGCGTGGTGGCGGGCACCTGTAATATCCCAGCTACTCGGGAGGGTGAGGCAGAGAACCCAGGAGGTGGAAGTTGCAGTGAGCTGAGATTGTGCCACTACACTCCAGCCTGGGCCACAGAGTGAGACTCTGCCCCCCGCCACCCCCACCCCCCAAAAAAATTACATTCCACAATTTGGAGTCTTTTGTTGTTGTTGTTTTGAGACAGAGTCTCGCTCTGTTGCCCAGGCTGGAGTGCAGTGGCATGATCTTGACTCGTTGCAACCTCTGCTTCCAGGGTTCAAGCGGTTCTCCTGCCTCAGCCTACCAAGTAGTTGGGATTATAGGCGCCCACCACAACACCCGGCTAATTTTTTGTATTTTTAGTTGAGACAGGGTTTCGCCATGTTGGCCAGGCTGGTCTCGAACTCCTGACCTCAGGTGATCCAACCGCCTCAGCCTTCCAAAGTGCTGGGATTACGGGCATGAGCCACCGCACCCGGCCTGGAGTCTTTAATCAACTTTCCTCCAGCAATCTAGGGATCTTAACACTGCTTTGATTTATAAAATCCCACAATGTTGCATATATGCCCCAGGTGACAGCTGAGTGTTATAAATCTCCTCAATAAGAGGAAATGGGCCAGATTTTAAAACTGCAAACACCGTAATTTTATGAGCCATGCATGCACTTTTCCGCAGCAGCAAATATGATACGATGTGGCACGATACTTCTGGAAAGCAGCCACCCCAATGCTACCCCAGTTTTTGGTCACTTATGACCAAGGTAAGGCATTTTGAAGGGGTAGCCAAGTACGCATTGGGTGATCCTCAGGGACCTGAGACTGGGATTTCAGGCACTTGCTGGGTCCAGGGATTCCTTTTTGTTGCTCAGAACCCTGACAGACAATGAAACTCTTCACAGGCATGGTCTCCTGGGGATTTCATGGAAGGGTTCCATCCACCTGAGGCCCCAAGTCTATCACTTACATTTCCATCCTGAGCCTTTCGAGGTGTGGTTCGACAGAAACAGAGACCATATACAGAGGGGGTGTGCAGGGCTGTACCATCTCAAAGGGCCTTGCCAGGATGTGCCCATGATGACAGCACAGAGGCTGGAGCACCGTCTCCTCTGCGCCCATGGGGCATTCTTCTTCCCACCAGAACAAACCTTCCAAGTAATTGAGCACATTCCTCAGTGCCTATTTTAACCACTTTCTGGAGGTTTTTTCTAAAACACTTCTTGAATGTTTCCCACCCATCTTCCTGTGGGACTGACCACAGGCTCCAGGCCATAGGATGACTTCAGGCTCCTTCCTCCCACCCCAAACACCTGGCTGCCTCCCTTGAGAGGTGCTCCCTGATTGGCTGTTCCCTCTTCTGGTGCCCCTGCCCACATCCCACTTCCAGTCTGCCCTGATGAGACAAAGCAGCCAGTCAGGCCTGGGCAAGGCACTCTCTGCCACCTCGCCCTTCCAGGGCAGTTAGGCTTTGCAGAGCATGCTTCCTGTCCTCTCTCCACTGCTCTCCACCCCAGCTCCCTGTCATGCATTCTGGATCCCCTAAGGGGCAGGTAAGAATGGGGCCGGGCCTGTGGATCTGCCTCCTAATTTATGGAAAATGCTGGGGAGGAGGAACATGTCAAAACCCAGTACAGGGATGTAAACTGCAAACAAAGAACTGTGTTTCTTCAACTTAAACCCCAAGAGAAAAGAGATTGCAGCGACCACACAAATTAATTAAAAGAGATGTTATAGACATATAAACCAATCACATTGTGTGGATCCTTATTTGGATCCTGATTCAAGGGAAAAAAATTATCAAAGAATTGAGACAGGCCAGGCACGGTGGCTCACACCTATAATCCCAGCACTTTGGGAGGCCGAGGCAGGCGGATCACTTGAGGTCAGGAGTTCAAGACCAGCCTGACCAACATGGTGAAATCCTGTCTCTACTAAAAATACAAAAATTAACTGGGCGTGGTGGCACATGCCTGTAATCCCAGCTACTCAGGAGGCTGAGGTGACAGAATCGCTTGAACCCAGGAGGTGACTGTTGCAATGAGCCGAGATTGGGCCATTGCACTCCAGCCTGGGCAACAGAGTGAGACTCTGTCTCAAAAAAAAAAAAATTGAGACAATTGAGGCAATCTGAACTCTAACAGGATAGATGTTATTAAATATTATATTGCTTTACATGAGCTACCAGTATTGAAGTTATATTTTTACAAAGGGCGCTTTTAAAAGATACATTTACAAATGAAACGAAAGAACGAGTGAGATTTAGGTGGGTTATCTGGGGAGGGGAACAGCATGGGCGAGGCCTCCTGTGAGGTGGTGACAAATGAAACAAAAGAACGAGTGAGATTCAGGTGGGTTATCTCGGGGGCGGGAACAGCATGAGCGAGGTCACCCTGTGAGGTGGTGACCAGCTCAAGGCAGAGTGTTCTTTTCTTCCTACTGTGCACATTTGGGATTTCCCATAAGAAGTGGAATTGTCAAGGCCAGGGCTCTGGAGACAGACAATCTGGTTCAAATCCCAGCCTGGCCTCCTACTGGCAGTGAGGTCTCATGTTCTCACACGGATGTTCCGCCTACGTCCCAGCACTGTTGTGAGAGTGGGAAGAAAGCACGCTTTTGGCAGAGCTCCTGGATGGCAGCCGAGGCCCCATGAAGGTTGGTACCTCTGGAAGGCACTCGCACAGCTGCCGAGAAGGTTCATGGGCATCCACGGGGCTGGCACTGAAGAAACAGGCTCCATCAAGTGAAGGGATGCAGGGCCCGGGGCCGTGGGTGGCCTTCCTCCCTCCCAGCCCTCTCACGATCCTAAAGTGAAGCTTGGGATCAAAGTCGTATCCTTCCACAGCAGGGTTCATTGCGCTCCCAGCAGGCCTCCGACCCCATCTTCCCCTCCACGCCTCACTCAAAGCACCAGTGACTTTGCTCAAGTGACAATACAAACCCAGGCCAATCCCAGCGAGGATTGGTCCTATTGGTTTAGAAAAATGACATGACGTCCCACTGGGGTATCTGCCCCAACCCCTTAACTGTTCAGTTGAGAAGTGATGTGATGGTTCTAGTTCAGCCTGGACTGGACCCTGGCAGGGTAAAGACATGATCTGTGGACAGAAGAAATCAACTCCCCACTGGGAGGACAGAGGTGACACCTGACCCTGCTGGGCCATGCCCACTCTCCCCTTCAGAACAGTAGAGCTAGACATCAGTGACTGCCACTCCACCTGCTCTGGGGACTGCCCTTCTTCCCTGGGCAGCAGGAAAGGCAGGACTCAGACAAAGCCTGAGGGCAGCTGCCAGCCTCTCCCCTCTGTCCACCTTCCACTCCACAGCCTGCCAGAAGCCAAAGGCGTCCTTGCCCTGGGGCTCTGCATACTCCCCCTTCCTCGGTTTCATTTACAGTGACTCCTGGCAGTTCCTGTCACTTGTCACCAGAGTCCTAATATGTGACATGGGTTAAACAGTGACATCCAAATAGACAAAGGACTCAAGCAGACATTCCTCCAAAGAAGACACACAAATGACCAACAAGCACATGAAATGATGCTCAACATTGCTGGTCATTAGGGAGATACACAGCAAAGTCAGATACAGCGTCACAAAACAAGGGCAATAATATGTTGAAGACGTGGACACACTGCAGGTGGGAATGTAAAATGGTGTGGACGCTTCGGTGTTTGGGTTTTTTTTTTTTCTCTCATTCCCTTCCCCACAAGGTTTTTTTTTTCCCCTTTTTTTCCCCCAGACACTTTAAAGAATACTTGGCAGTTCCACAAAAAGTTAAACATAGAGTCACCATATGTCCCAGCGACTCCACTCCTAGGTATATACCCAAGAGAAATGAAACATGCATCCACACAAAAACTTACACATGGCTGTTCAGAGCAGCATGATTCATAACAGCCGAAAAGCGGAACTCACCCAAATGCCCATCAACTAATGATGGCTATAAGCGAGACGGGTCCGGCCAGAGCATGGAATATTATTCAGCCCTAAACCAAATGAAGCACTGATCATGCCACAGCATGACGGACCCTGAAAACACGATGCCTAGTGAAAGCCAGGCACAAAAGGCCACAGATGAGATGACTATGAAAGTCCCTGAACAGGCAAATTCCACAGAGACAGCAGATGAGTGGTTGCCAGAGGCAGAGGGATTGGGGGAGAGGGGACTGGGGGGGGGGGGGCTGGGAAGTGATGACTAAGGGGTGTGGGGTTCCTTTCTGAGGTGATAAAAAATGTCCTAAAACCGACTAGGTGATGGTTGGACACACTGTGGATACACTAAACACCACAGACTACACACAAGGATGGATTTAGTGCTATATGAATTAAATCTCAATCAAAACACCCCTGACATCCAAGATTGCCAACTTCTCCCTCAGAATGGTCCATTCTCTGCAGTAATACGACAACCAAAAGAAATCTGCCCACCAGGGCGGCAGCATGCCCTTGCACACACCTTCTACCCCCACTTCCTGGCTGCCTCCAGTTCTCCAGGCTTCTGGGGCCTTTTCCCCAGGAGCAGGAGCTGGACTGCTGAGTAGCTGTAGAGTCCAAGCGCAGAGGAGGAAGGGGCAAGTGCACTTGGCAGCAGAGAGGAGCAAACTGCTGAGGGGTCCCAGCCAGGCTGACCCTCCCCCGTGTCCCACCCCACACTCACAAGCAGGAGGCTTTGCACAGACTCGGTTCCTTCACCACAACTGCCCACAAGGGTTGAGTCCAGCCCAGTTTTCACTGTGTGGCCAGATGGTCAGAAGTCACTGGATTTTTCCTACAAGGCAATATTCCAGTAAAAATCGCTGAGCTGGACCTGGCCCTGTAGCTGGCCCTCTCCTTAGTCAAAGTGCCTGGGCACTTTGCTTGGGCAACAAGCAAGGAGTTTCTGCTGCAGCCAAGGAAGGAGAGGGCAGAGACCCACAGGGATCAGAAGCGGGGTCTGGCTCCTAGAGGGAGACTTGCTGCGTAAAAGGAAATGACGACACAGCCTTTAATTCTCCGAAGGCACAAACCCATCAGAGAAGAGACTCGGTAACGGTCAAAGACTCCACTGTCAGATCAGGCTACAAAGCCACTGGCAGACTTTGCTTCCAAGTTTGTCCCCAAGGTACCACCCCCAGCTGCCCACTGGCTTGGGCCTGTAATACTGTTCCACTCCCAGGACAGCTGCCCACGACCTCTCCTAGTAAAACAGGGGACAGTAAACAATGTACATCCAAACCCTGAATAATTAATTCAGATAAAGCAAAGACAGATAAAGCCACATGTAGACCACATTCTGTGAGCTCATCAGTTTCAGTTTATTCCCAAAAGAGTCCTGGTCAGGCGCGGTGGCTCACGCCTGTAATCTCAGCACTTTGGGAGGCCAAGGCGGGTGGATCACCTGAGGTCAGGAGTTCAAGACCAGCCTGGACAACATGGTGAAACCTGTCTCTACTAAATATACAAAATTAGCCGGGCATGGTGGTGCATGCCTGTAATCCTAGCTACTCAGGGGGCTGAGGCAGGAGAATAGCTTGAACCCAGGACGCAGAGGTTGCAGTGAGCCAAGATCGCACATTGCACTCCAGCCTGGACAAAAAGAGCGAAACTCCATGTCCCCAAAAAAAAAAAAAAAAAAAGTCCTAATCTTATTAACTTCTGGGTACCTTCTTTAGAGAAAGCTTAGAAACAGATGATAGCCCACTAGATTTTAAATTGACAAATGGGGAGTCCCTATACCATGGTTTACCACCACTGTTTTAAAGCAGTGGAAAGAACTTTTTTCAAATGAAAATCTACTGACTGTTATTATTCCTGGCCTCGCACGCCTGCAGCTGCTTGGGCGTCTCCTCCGAGCTCTGCGGGCAGCCTGGAACTCATTGACTAGAGGTGACGGATGGCTGAGCTGCAAAGATCTGTATGATCAGCCCGAATGCTGTTCCCTGATTGAAGGATGTCTCAAAACTCAGGAACAGCCTCAAAGCCCAGGTGGAAGCTGAATGTGGTGGCCCGCAAGGCGTCAGCAACTGGGTGTATTTCACTGTGCTAGGTCTGGCCTATGTTTACTCTCAGCCTAAAGGGAATCTGCTCCCAAAATGAGCTCAGTCCACCTTTCTTGTTCCACACCCACGTCAATCCGTCCCTGTGCACTGCTTCCTCCAACAGGTCAGCCACACCTGAGCACACTAATTATGGAATCCTTCCTCTCTGCTTTTCAGGCAGGTTGAGCCTTTACCTTTTACCAGCTGGCTGAACACAACGTTTGCTTCAGGATTTAGCTGAGATATGACAATGAGAGAACTACAGAGCTAGAAAGAACTTAGGAAAAATATCTAACCTTTCAGCTCAGTGAAGTTCACATAGTTGCTTACAGTCAAATGACAACCGAAAAGACTGGTAAAGTGGTGACACCTAGAACCCAGGCTTCCCAGCTTTCAGTCTGTCCTTGGGAAAACAAAATATTTAAACTAGAAGGGATTTTAGAAATTACCTAACACAGGCCGGGTGTGGTGGCTCATGCCTGTAATCCCAGCACTCTGGGAGACCGAGGCGGGTGGATCACCTGAGGTGTCAGGAGTTTGAGACCAGCCTGGCAAACATGATGAAACCCTATCTCTACTAAAAATACAAAAAATTAGCCGGGCATGGTGGTGCGCACCTGTGATCTCAGCTACTGAGAAAGCTGAGGTAGGAGAATCGCTTGAAACCAGGAGGCAGAGGTTGTAGTGAGCCGAGATTGCATCACTGTACTCCAGGCTGGGAGACAGAGTGAAATGCCATCTCCAAAATAAATAAATAAATACATTTAGCGCTGGGTGTGGTTGTGCATGTCTGTAATCCCAGCTACTCGAGAGGCTGAGGCAAAAGAATCAGTTGAACCTGGGAGGCAGAGGTTGCAGTGAGCCACAGTCACACCACTGCACTGCAGCCTGGGCAGCAGAGCGAGACTGCATCTCAAAGAAGAAAAAAAGAAAGAAAGAAAAGAAAAAATTAGCACAATCTCTTCATTTGAATAAACAGCCCAATGGGCTAATACATTCCATCAGTATACCATGATATCACTACTATCTAAGCAATGTTTCTTCTCCAGTTATGACATGGAAAAGGCTAGAAGCTTGTGTCCAGGAATTAACAAAAACCTGAGGTCATTCACCACATGGTCTGTGTGCAACACTAGACCAGACACAAGAGAGCCACCCAGCGAGGCAGCCAGTACTCACAGGGTCGGTGAGCATGGTTCTCAGGTGGGACGACAGGGCAAGCACGGCCAAGCAGTTAAAGATGACCCCGTTGACCACGGAGTACCAGAAGTCTTTGGAAGGCAGCAGCATGACGAAAGTCACCACGAAGTCTGCATAGGCGACCAGAAGCCACGTCATGACAGCACAGATCATGCCACAGCCATCACGGATGAACCAGACCCGGTCAGCCACGTCAGCCTCGGAGGAGGAGGACGATGAAGAGTCATAGTTGTCATTTTCAGCCAGGAGAGGATGATGCTCGACGTCCCGGAGCCTGTGTCCTGATGGCTGCATGGTTTCCCTGACGCACCCTGGGGAGGGGGACGACACAGAGCTGGTGAGGCTCAAAAAGCTCACAAGCTATACCTTAAATATGATGTGTTATGGTTGGTCCTTGGCCATTGCATAAAGTTAGTCTAAATACACAGAGTGGGAAAGAAAATAAGAACATAGTAAGATCTAAATTTTTAAATCTCTGACTTTATTGATTGCTTTACTACAACAGTGAGTCCCACAGTACAGGTTATGCCTACATACAACAAAACCTATGCCAGCCGTGGCCACAAACAAAGATTATGGAAAGCACAAGCTAGACACAAAGTCCCAGCACCAGGTTCCCCGGCAGGGTGGAGAGCGGCTCTGCTGTATCACTGCTGCACTCGCTCCCCAGCCGCACCTGTCCCTCCTCTGCTCAGCAGCTGGCCTCAGTGCTCCAAAGCAGGGACTCAGCACAGACTTTAGCTAACAGCACGATGAAAGAACGACGAGTAAGTCATTGGTTCTCTATTCATCTTTACACCGCCTCATACACACTGACCTCATCGGTCTTACCTGTTTCTTCTCAATTTGATTCTCAGTTTATCCTCACTTCTCTGTGATGTTTTTGGAGCAGGCTCCCATTTTTATATCTCTGTTCCTTGACACTCTACCCTGCTTCTAGAATGCCCTTCATCGCTATTTTAATCTTTTTTTTTGAAACCGAGTCTCATTCTGTTGCCCAGGCTGGAGTGCAGTGGCGCGATCTTGGCTCACTGCAACCTCCATCTCCCGGGTTCAAGTGATTCTCCTGCCTCAGCCTCCTGAGTAGCTGGGATCACAGGCGCCTGCCACCACGCCCGGCTAATTTTTTTGTATTTTTAGTAGAGATGGAGTTTCAACATGTTGGCCAGGCTGGTCTCAAACTCCTGACCTCAGGTGATCCACCCACCTCAGCCTCCCAAATTGCTGGGATTACAGGCGTGAGCCCCCGCACCCAGCCTCTATTTTAATCTTCTAAAAGTTTCCTGTTTTTGTTATTTTTGGGAACACAGTCTCCCTCTGTTGCCCAAGCTGGAGTGCAGTGGCACAATCACAGCTCGCAGACAAGGTCTCACTATGTTGCCTGGACTGCTCTGGAAATCCTGGGCTCAATCCTCCTGCCTCAGCCTTCCAGAGTCCTGGGATTACAGATAAGAGCCAACATGCCCAGCCTTTCCTTCATTTATTAATCCATTCTTTTGCAAGCCATCCTTTTGGCACTTCTAACCTATTCACCATAGCATCTGATTTCTAAGAATATACAAGAGCTAAAGAAACTAAAGAGAAAAGTGGGACCAGGCACGGTGGCTCACGCCTGTAAGCCCAGCATTTTGGGAGGCTGAGGCGGGTGGATCACTTCAGGTCAGGAGCTTGAGACCAGCCTGCCCAACATGGTGAAAGCCCGTCTCTATTAAAAATACAAAAACTAGCCGGGTGTGGTAGCACGCGCCTGTAATCCCAGCTACTCAGGAGGCTGAGGCAGGAGAATCGCTTGAACCCGGGAGGCAGAGGCTGCAGTGAGCCGAGATCACGCCACTGCACTCCAGCCTGGGCAAAAGAGCGAGACTCAGTCTCAAAAAAATAAATAAAAACAAAGAAATAAAGAAAAAAGTGGGCCAAGTGCAGTGGCTCACACCTGTAACCCCAGCGCTTTCGGACGCCAAGGCGGGTGGATCACGAGGTTACAAGTTCAAGACCAGCATGGCCAAGATGGTGAAACCCTGTCTCTACTAAAAATACAAAAATTAGTCGGGCACAGTGGCAGGCGCCTGTAATCCCAGCTACTTGGGAGGCTGAGGCAGGAGAATCGCTTGAACCCAGGCGGGTGGAGGTTGCAGTGAGCTAAGATTGCACCACTGCACTCTAGCCTAGTGACAGAGCAAGAAGACTCCCTCTCCAGGAAGAAAAAGAAAAAAGTGCACTTTTCCTGGTAACTGTTTTGACTGCTTCTTTGATCGCACACCCTTCTCTTATCGGTGTTTGCTCTGAGAGCTGTAATATCACAGATAAAGAGCCAGGGAAAGGAAGAGACAGTCAATTTCGCCTTAGCTTTCCCATGGGGAGAAAACACTGACAAATATTTTAACAAACTGACCCTGGCACTTTCTCAGAGCAGGAGCGCTCCTCATACTTTAAGCAGGCAGAGTGCAGAAACCGTGGCTTCTGAAATGCGAATAAAGGAGAGTAATAAGAATGTTCTCAGAGGTCAGGCCACTACAACTGAGTAACAGCACTGGGTGCTGTTTTTCAGATCTGCGTGTGACCTTTTCTTTTCTTAAATGCAACTGGAACACAGCAATTATGAAAACATTTGCCAAATGAACATGTGGTGAAGGTTCATTCGCCAAATACTTTACAAAATTTCCCCTCGATACAAAAATGCTGACTGGTACAAGAGCAAAATGAAATTGTTTTCCAAAGTCAGTAAAATAGCCCTATTTTTCAATCAGATAAAAGCAGCTTTAAAAATGTTTAAGGCTGGGTGCAGTGGCTCACATCTGTAACCCCAGCACTTTGGGAGACTAAGGCAGAAGGATCATTTGAGCCCAGGAGTTTGAGATCAGCCTGGGCACCAGAGTAAGACCTCATCTCTACAGAAAATAAAAATTAGCTAGGTATGGTGGCTTGCACTGTAGTCCTACCTACTAGGGAGGCTGAGGTGGGAAGACTGCTTGAGCCTGGGAGGTTGAGGCTGCAGTGAGCCATGATCATGCCACTGCACTCCAGCCAGGGTGACAGAGAGATCCTGTCTCAAAAAATATAAATAAATAAATAAATGCTTAAGGCTGAGTGTGGTGGCTTACACCTGTAATCTCAGCACTTTGGGAGGCCAAGGTGGGAGGATCTCTTGAGCCCAGGAGTTTGAGATTGGCCTGAGCAACATGTGAAGACCCAATCTCTATAAAAATAATTTTTTTTCATTAGTCAGGTGTGGTGGCACGCACCTGTATCCCCAGATGTTTAGGAGACTGAGGTGGGAGGATCGCTTAAGCCTGGCAGGTTGAGGCTACAGAGAGCCATGATCCCACCACTGCATTCCAGCCTGGGCAACAGAGTAAGATCCAGTGTGAAAAAAATTGTTTTAATTAAAGAAAAATTTTTAAATAAGCATTTAAGTGAAATAGAAGAAACTAGAGATCAAACGAATTTGGATGGACCCCTTAGCCAGCCATTCCTTCAGCATTTTCTGAACCTGTGTCTTCCGGATCTGTCTGCTCAACATCCCCTGCAAACACCTTTGCAGCGCCCATTTCCTCTACATAAACCCCATTCACCTGCAGAGCCTAGCTTTTCTCTCTTCTAGGCAAGCCACCCTGAAAAGGGAGTTCTCCTTCTTCCGAGGAGCACTTTGTGAAGGGGTCTCTAGACATCAGGTGTGACCATCTGGACATGAAGGCTGAAACTGCTTCTGCCTGCACACTGGTAAAGCCTTACTGTCAGGGGGCTGAGAAAGTACCTGGAAGTTTCTCTGCCTCTGCTGAAGCCCTGGACACGCTCACCAGCTCTCCTTCCCGGGTACTTACCACTTGCTACCTGAGAGCTCTTGCAGGTTCCACCTTCCTGCCTGATGTCAGCCCCTCCAGGGGGGTCTGGGTCTCCTCCTGCTCTGTTTCCCTTGTGCCTTGCATGCTGTCTAGCGCACAGCAAGGGCATGTTTGCTAAAAGGCAGACGCAACAAAAAACAAGCAGTCCTTCTCTCAGATTCCAATCACCTCCTGCTGATTTCCATCTAAGTTTCCTGGTGAATCATATCTGTGGGCCTGGGTACATCAAGGCCGTAAGCTGAAAAATTCCTCTGACCAGAACCATTTTGCTTTATGTTGACTTCTCTAATAGGACACGTTCCATCAGAAAAGGAAGGGTGCTTGCCAGGCGGTAAAACAAGCTATACTTTTGTAAGAGTGCAATGTTTGGGTAGTCTGATAGTCTGAGCTCTCTCCAGAAAGCAGGGCCCCTTGAAAGTCTTCTAAAGGCAGACATGTGACACCTGAGCCAGCTCAGCTCTGCCTTCCCAGTTCAGGTCCTGGTGAGACCTCCATGGAGTGCAGGATGCTGCTGTGGCTCCATGTCTGACCTGGGGGTGCGGATGGGCAGGCACCGCTGTGTAAGGAGAGCACCCACAGACACCAAACACTGGCCATGGCAGGACATTCCTATAAACACGTATTAGGGTGACGTATAACACTTGAGGGCTTTAGTGCCCTATCTATAGGATCCATTAGAAGTCAACAGGAAAATAACATGAGATCCAAAAATCCCTTTATTTTCAAGAAAGCAACAAACAAATATCGCAAGGTTAGGCTGGACAAATACAGCTCTCAGTAACAAAGTGCACTCGCGTCTCTGAGTCACTGTATTTACACTTGAGTGATGCAACAGGAAGGGAGGGGAAGAAATGAAGAAACCATTCCTTTACATGGAACCCTAATCTAAAAGCAAACAGCACGGCCATTTGAGATGTGGTATTAAAATGCACACATTCCTTAGGAGTAAGGGCACAGCCTTATTCTGCACTGAATTCCAAAACCACTGTTGACTTTATACTCAAGACAGTTTCTGAGGGAACCCTGAAAACACTGGGCACTGTCACACAGATGTCCCAGCATCACTTTTCTACTCCAAGGGCCGATTTAATGGGATTTTCTCAACACTCCTGAACCTAAGCTCTTTATCAGCACATTAAATAAAGCCCTGTTTCTCAGAACACCAAAAGCAACACTACAAATCTCCATATTTAAAGGGACAACCACACAAGCAAAAACTTTCCATTTCAGGCCAGGCGCAGTGGCTCATGCCTGTAATCCCAGCACTTTGGGAGGCCGAGGCAGTTGGATCACTGGAGATCAGGAGTTCAAGACCAGCCTGGCCAACATAGTGAAACCCCATCTCTACCAAAAATATAAAAATTAGCCGGGCATGATGGTGGGTGCCTGTAATCCCAGCTACTAGGGAAGCTAAGGCAGGAGAATCGCTTGAACCCGGGAGGCAGAGGTCGCAGTGAGCCAAGATCACGCCACTGCACTCCAGCCTGGGTGATAGAGCGAGACTCTGTCTCAAAAAACAAAACAAAAGAAAAAAAAAACCCTTTCCATTTCAGGTGTAAAGCAGGATATTCCCCTCATCTTGTAATACTGGCCAAGAACTCATCAATTCAATTCATGGAGTCCCCTCCACAGACACACCCTCCTTTTAGGACAGGAAGGCAGCGGCTGAAAAGGAAAGCGGGCCTGTCGGCCTTTGCACCACGCCTCTGCTTTGCCACATGCACAGGCTACCTTTTTAGTAATATACAAGTGTCAGCTGTGAGAAAGGAAAGTGATTAGACCCTAAATAATCATACTCTTACCTCACAAATTATTTCTAAACATCACTTGAACATTTTGTGCCTTTTCTTCAGGATCTTAAGGTGCATACTGTCCTATGTGATCGGATCTGAAAGATAATAAAATCTGATTAGAAAAAGTGATTTCTGACAAACGTTGTATCATATTTCTTAGGGTATGATTTTTGGAGTGTATATAAGCAACGTAACATTTGACACATCAAGTTCTGTCACTCAGAACTATCCTTAAGTATGAAATCATGGCTCTTCTAAGTTTTGATTACTAGGTAAGTTCAAAATCCTGGAAATCAAGTAACGTATTTTAAATATTTCCATTTACCCTCCTACTCTTTTAGCCCCAGCGTTAAATACAGATCTATAAGCTAAAATCCCTCCAGAAAAATCCCCTAGGCCAGACCAAATCCGGCTAGCCTGCACCTCTACTGTAGATAAGCTGATTTCCGGGCCACATTAAAGGAATCACAGAACAGAGAGACAGAGCCCACGAGGCAGGAGGGGTGGACTGGCACAGCAGGCCCTGCCGTGGGAGGGGCGAGGAGATGAAGGAAGACACTGGAACCCAGTGAGGGCCATACAATGAGAGCAGAGACTCCCAGAGCGTATCTCCCACGTGGTTTCCCGAACCCTGACAGGTGGGAGGGTCGAGGAATCCTCTCTAGCACTGACAGGACCCAAGAAAAAGGTCTAAAGACTCTGCGATGTAGGGAAAACCCAAGAAACAGGTCAGATTCACTGTCAGACCTCCCAAAGTCGAGGACAGAGAGGTTCCAAGTGCTTGTCATAGCCCCTTTAAAAAAAAAAAAAAAAAAAAAAAGAAGTCCAGGCCGGGTGCAGTGGCTCATGCCTGTAATCCCAGCACTTTGGGAGGCCGAGGCGGGTGGATTACAAGGTCAGAAGTTCAAGACTAGCCTGGCCAAGATGGTGAAACCCCGTCTCTACTAAAAATACAAAAATTAGCTGGGCGTGGTGGTAGGTGCTTGTAATCCCTGTTACTCGGGAGGCTGTGGCAGAGATTTGCTTGAACCTGCGAGGCGGAGGTTGCAGTGAGCTGAGATCGCGCCACTGCACTCCAGCCTGGGAGACAGAGCGAGACTCTGTCTCAAAAAAAAAAAAAAGTAACTTGAAACATGGCTCATGAAACAGCACAAAACAGAAATGAGGGGTAAGAATCCAGAACACACACGATGCACAGAGAAGAAAATGTCCACAAGGCAGAAGTGTAATTCATATTCTTCAAAATAAGAGAAGAGATTGGTTCTCTGAAATAAAAAGAGGAATGGTTTAAGAACTTCCTGGTTATTCAACAATGAAAATACAACAGTCTATAGATTCTAAATTTTCTTAAACAGAATTGGACAAAAGAGTAGCAATGTCCCAGAGAGGAGAGCTAGAGGACAGAGAAAACCCTGAGGAGAGAATGTAACATAAAATTACAGGATCGGGTCAGGAGGTCCACCTTCCAAACAACAGAGGTTGAGCAAAGGGGTCCCCGGGAGAAAAGGGTGAAGCAGATCTCCTTGTGGTAGGTTTCACTCCGGCTTCAGCGCCGGCTGCCTGGCTCCTCCGCTCCATCTGTAGCTGAGATGCTTCCACGACAGTGCTTTTTCTGCCTGAGTCAACCCTCAGCTGCTGTCTGTTGTCTGAAACCAAGAGCCCTGACTAGTTTCTGAAAACACATTCTGGGGTGCCTCCCAATAACCCAAGATGGCTCGCTGTCTCCTGCCCCAGTGTGCCACACCTCCACCTGGGCCAGCTCTGTGGAGGTCCCTGTGCCCATCGCACCCACTACAAGATCCCTCAAGGGTCACTTCTCCCTCAATCTGCTGCTCAGGCCCTAGACAAACACTGACACAGCACTGGTTCCCCAACAGAGCTCCAGCTCTCAGTCTCTTCTGAACCTTTTTTTTTTTTGAGACAGAGTCTCACTTCTTTGCACAGACCGGAGTGCAGTGGCGTGATCTTGGCACACTGCAACCTCCACCTCCCGGGTTCAAGCAATTCTCCTGCCTCAGCCTCCCGAGCAGCTGGGATTACAGGCGCACATCACCACTCCCGGCTAATTTTTTGTATTTTTAGTAGAGATGGGGTTTCACCATGTTGGCCAGGCTGGTCTCGAACTCCTGACCTCAGGTGATCCACCCGCCTCAGCCTCCCAAAGTGCTGGGATTAGAGGCGTGCGCCACCGCACCCAGCCTAAATGCAGTATTTATATATAGTAACTTTATTCAAGTATCTATGCACCAGCCAGAAACTTGAAATGCTTAGTAATATTTTGAACTGTTTTCCAATGAGCTTATCTTAGCAATGCCTTAAAATCAAAAACTGGTTTGAAATTCAGGACTGTGAATCACAAGCATCAGGTCTACACAAGATTTTCTACAATGAGATCAAATCTCCAATTAATTTTATAAATTTAAAACAGTAACCAACACAACAACCACTTTGGAAAGCAGTCTGGCACTTTCTCAAAGTTAAACAAATACCTACCCTGTGACTCAGAGATAGAACTTCCAGGTATTTACCCAAGAAAAATAAATACGAATATGAACACAAAAACTTGTCTGATATTGTTCACAGCAGCTTTGTTCATAATACCCACAAACTGGAAACAACCCAAACCCATCAACAGGAAATAGATAACAAACATTGGTATATTCACATAATGGCAGACTTCTGAGCAAAAAAGCAGGAAAATATTACTGAAACAAGCAACATGGCTACATCTCAAAAATACTATGCTAAGTGAAAGAGGCCAGACATGGAAGAATATATACAGTGTGATTCCATGTGTATGATATTCTAAATAAGGCAAACTCGTTTATTTAGAAAGAAATCAGAATAAGGATTTGAGCACAAGTACAAGTGACTGTGGAGAGGGCCAAGGTAACATTGTAAGTTAAGAGGCATGCCTGTATCTTGAGAGAGAAGTGGGTGACACAGGCATATGCATTTGTCAAAACAAAATACAATCCACTGTTTAAAAAAAACCCCAATTGACTATATACTTTAAATTGTGAGGCCGGGTACAGTGGCTCATACCTATAATCCCAGTGCCTTGGGAGTCCAAGGCAGGATCGCTTGAGCCCAAGAGTTCGAGACTAGCCTGGGCAACGTGACAAGACCTTGTCTCTAAAAAAATTTTTTTTTTTAATTGGCCGAGCAGGGTCTGTACTCCCAGCTTCTCAGGAGACTGAGGCAGGAGGATCACTTGAGTTTTGGAGGCGAGGCTGCACTGAGACGTGTTTGTGCCACTGCACTCCAGCCTGGGCAACAGAGCAAGACCCTGTCTCTAAAATAAAATAAAATAAAACTGTGCATTTCACCGTACATTAATCATGCCTCAAAACCATGAGTAGGAGAAAACATACCCAGCACAGGCACGCATGGCAGGTGTGAAAGTGCAAGGGTGCGGCACGAGGCAAGTCCCAGCGAGCGGTGGAGACACTTTTCTTCCCGGATAACCTGTATTCCTGAGTCAAGACCCTGTCTTGGATTTATTTGTATCTGTAACTTCAAGCAAGTTTCTTAAGCTCTTTGCCCTTACTTTTTTCCTTGGCTATAAAGAGAAAATGTATTTCTCAGGAACACACTGAAAACAAGTAAACAAAAGACACCAGTATTCTCTGGTGATCAGTGACTGCAGAAAAGAACCAAGACATAATTATTTTTACCACTGCACTGCTAAGTATGTCCACCCTACAGTCTGGTATTCATGTTTATATTAAAACATTATTTAAACTTCTCATTGCTTCACTATTCATACACCCACTTCGGCCCCATAAAAAATGGAATTAAGCAAACCTGTCTTAGAATAGAAGCATACAAAACAAACTCAACCCCTGCCATGAACAGTCCACTCAATTCAAACATCAGGTTGGGGAGTTGAGGGGTGGGCATCCAAGCACCTATCTGTGCAAGGCCCCAAGAACAGGCAGCCAAAGACAGCTTCAGCCACAGGAGCAGAGCGCACACAGCAGCTGGGTGGGAATCCAACGTGCAAAGTGCTTTCCCCAAGTCAGGAGCAAAGTGTGATCAGGGAGAGAGATGAAAACAGCTACTTCTGGAAGAACCAGAGAAAGTGTCAATAAAGACGACAGCATGGGTGGGCCCCAAAAGACCAGCAAGACATGGACAAGAGAGGACAATCATGTGAGACAGCGCAGAGGCAGAAGGGAATTCTGCATTCCGGAGGGGAATGTGACCAGAAGGACAAACCTGAGGCCCACTGGAACCACAGCCTGAATGCCATGCTAAGGAACCTGGAATTCTGGACTTCACTCTGCTGGAAAGGGAGGCACCAGACCTTAGGTCAATCAGATGGTTTAAAAGGTAACTGGGGCCGGGCGCGGTGGCTCACGCCTATAATCCCAGCACTTCGGGAGGTGGGTGGATCACTTGAGGTCAGGAGTTCAAGACCAGCCTGGCCAACACAGTGAAACGCCATCCTACTAAAAATACAAAAATTAGCCAGGCGTGGTGGCCCATGCCTGTAATCCTAGTTACTTGGGAGGCTGAGTCAGGAGAATCACTTGAACCCAGGAGGCAGCGGTTGCAGTGAGCCAAGATCACGCCACTGCACTCCAGCCTGGGCGACAAAGCAAGCCCCCATCTCACAAAAAATAAATAAATAAAAATAAAAAATAAAAGATAACTGGCAACAAAGTGAGACTAGGTTGGCAGAAGGAAGACTGGCAACCAGGAGCCCACTGCCCTAAGCAGCAGGGCCTTCTCCGAGGCTGGGGACCATCTGAGAGATAGTCACAGAGAGAAAAGTAATAGAGACCGATGGGACAGAACAGAGGGGAGCACGGTGACCACAGCAAAGAGGGACGTGGAGCACTTCTGCCCTGGAGGGACACTCTTTTGGGACCCGGGCGCTGCAGACTCAGGGAGAGTGCCGAGACTGGGGCGCACTGAATTTGAGGTGTCCACGGGCCAAGCTCACAAAGCTGACCAGCAAGCAGATAACGAATGCTCCGACCCAGAACGAGAGGCCCCAGCACAGAGGTGACAGGTAAAATGGGACCAAAGTGGGACCGGATGAGCTCCCCAGGCTGGGACCCTGGGGGACAGAGACATTAAGGGACGGAAGCTAGGAAAGGCAGGGAAGGGGGTTGAGGGAAGCAGGAGGGAAGGGAAATGAGGAAGGCTGGAGGAGTCAACAACCCCAAATAAGCCAGGGGAGAAGCCAATGGGATTAGCGGGTACCTTTTGCTGACAGTTTCAGTTAAGTGTTACAAGACTGGGAGACTGGGTAGTGAGAAAATTAAAGAAGCCAATTTTATAAACTGTTATTAAGTGACAAACATCCGTAGCTAGAGGGAAAAGTGGAGGAAAATCTTTTTTTAAACTTCCCCTCATATATTATCTGATTTAATGCTTAGGACAATCCTCAAGAAGTTCTTGGTCTCCCCATTTTACAGAGGAGCTCCCTGGACCTATGGGACTGAAGTATCACCCACAGTGACAATTAGTCAATGAGTTATCAGAGTCTCAACCCCGGGTCCCTGTAACTCCACGCAAGTCCCACCATGAGGCATTTTAGTATGAACATGCCACACTCTAAAAGCCTGCAATAGCCCCAAAACTAGATTTAATGGAAACAATTAAGAATTGATGCCTAGTTAAGCCAATTAAGTTACCAGACTAAGAGTACATAAGCTAAGAGGCCCTGCCACACTAGTCCCATTTTCTTTTTCTAAATTTGTACTTTTTTTTTTTTTTTTACCTTTTCTTACAACTACAAAAGCAATATAGGCTCACTACAGTTTTCTGTTTTTAAAGAATGAGATTCTGGCCAGGTGCAGTGGCTTGTGCCTGTAATCCCAGCACTTTGGGAGACCGAGGCAGGCGGATCACCTGAGGTCAGAAGTTCAAGACCAGCCTGGCCAACCTGGTGAAACTCTGTCTTTACTAAAAATACAAAAACTAGCCGGGCATGGTGGCGCATGCCTGTAATCCCAGCTACTCGGGAGGCCGAGGCAGGAGAATCGCTTCAACCTTGGAGGCAGAGGTTCCAGGGAGCCAAGATCGCACCACTGCACTCCAACCTGGGCAAAGGAGTTAAGACTCTGTCTCAAAAAACAAAAAACAAAACAAAACAAAAAAACAGAGATTCCAAGTTTGCAGACACAGGGAATGAAGCTCTAGAGAAGGAAAGACAAAAGGTGAAAGACAAAACTGTTCAGAGAAGGAAAAGATAAGCCACAAACTAGAAGAAAATATTTGTAAATCATTTATCTGATAAAGAACTCATACCAAGGATACAGAAAGGACTTTTAAACCTCAACAGTAACAAACACAATTTTTTAAATAAGCAAAAAGATCTGAACAGACACCTTACTAACCTTAGTTAGGTGTTGTATAACCTTACTAACAACTAAGGTTGTATAACCTTACTAACAAGGTTATACAAGTGGAAAATCAGCACATGAAGATGCCCACCATCACATGTCATTAAGGAATTGCTAATGAAGACAATGAGGCGCCACTACCTGCGTATGAGGATGGCTACAATCAGAACAACTGACCAGGTCAATTGCTGGCAAGGATGCTGAACAACAGGAATTCTCCTTTATTTTCATGTGAACACAAAATGGTACAGTCACTTTGGAAGACAGTTTAGCAGTCTCTTACAAAGTTAAATATACTCTTACCATAAGATCCAGCAATCACGCTCTTAGGCATTTTCCCAACTGATTTGAAAATTTAACATCCACACAAAACCCTGCACAGGATATTCATAGCAGCTTTCTTCATATTCACTAAAAAGTGAAAGCAACCAAGATGTCTTTCAGTAGGTGAATGGATACCTGTGGTACATCCATACAATTCAGCAATAAAAAGAAATTAACTATTAACACACAGTGGCATGGATAAATCTTAAAAGCATATTGTTAACTAGAGGTCAGGAGTTCAAGACCAGCCTGGCCAACATGGTGAAAACTCGTCTCTACTAAAAATACAAAAAATTAGCCAGGCGCGGTGGTGCATGCCTGTAATCCCACCTACTCAGGAGGCTGAGGCAGGAGAATCACCTGAACACAGGAAGTGGAGGTTGTAGTGAGCCAAGATGGCACCACTGCACTCCAGCCTGGGCAACAAGAGTGAAACTCTTCCTCAAAAATAAATAAATAAATAAAGCATATTGTTAAGTAAAAGAAGCCCGTGAAAAGGCTGCACATTGATGACTCCAATTATATGACATTTTGAAGAAGGCAGAGCTAGAGATGACAGTAAATGGATCTGTGGTTGGCACAGGCTGGAGAGTGGGTAAAGCTCAGGGGTTTGCTTTAGGGCAGTGTAACTCTATGACCCTGTGATGGTAGATACATAACACAATGAACTTGCAATAATTCACAGAACTTTATGACATAGTGAACCTCAATGCATGCAAATTTAAAGGAAATATTCTAGGAGGTCGAGATCTCAGGATGGAATGCAGGCTGTGACAGAAGAACCTAACTATATTCCGAATGTACGAATGTACGAAAAAACCTTACTGCAGAGGGCACAGGGAAGGTGCTGACCTAAGAAACTTGGGTAGAGAGTGGAATCTGTGAGACTAAGGTCTTACACCATATGCAGGAGCCATATGCACTGTATTCTAGTATGGATAAAGCCATACCTCACCGATTCCCATGAGGTATGATGAACAATCCTGAAATTATTATATTAATACTTACATTCTGCAATTTAACAATGAAGTATGCAGTGGCTCATGCCTGTAATTCTGGCACTTTGGGAGGCCGAGGCAGGAGGACTGCCTGATTTCAGGAGTTCGAGACCAGCCAGGGCAACACGGCGAGATCTCGTACCTACAAATAAACAACATAGGCCAGGAACAGTGACTCACACCTGTAATCCCAGCACTTTGGGAGGCTGAGGTGGGTGGATCACCAGAGGTCAGTAGTTCGAGACCAGCCTGGCCAACATGGTGAAATCCCATCTCTACTAAAAATACAAAAAGTAGCTGGGTGTGGCGGCACACGCCTGTAATCCCAGCTACTCTGGAGGCTGAGGAAGGAGAATCACTTGGACCTGGGAGGCGGAGGTTGCGGTGAGCCGAGATCTTGCCACTGCACTCCAGCCTGGATGTCTCTGTGTAAAATTAAACATTATATGTATGTGTGTGTGTGTGTATGTGTGTGTGTGTGTGTGTGTGTGTGTGTGTGTGTATATATATATATAAATAAATTTAAAGCAAAAATGAGCCAGACATGGTGGCACACATCTGGGGTCTCAGCTACTTGGGAGACTTAGAGGAGGGAATCGCTTGGGCCCAGGCAGTTAAGGTTGCAGTGAGCCATGATCACACTACTGCACTCCAGCCTGGGCAACAGAGCAAGACTCTGTCTCAAAAAAAAAAAAAAAAAAAATTAAGTAAATGGATGGCAAGAGCCAGGCTTCTCACTGTTGGGGTGGAAGGTTCCAGGTAAGCAAGAGGAGGAAGCTAGAATGACCTACGCTTTTGGTTTAAGAAAGATACAAGCAGTTACATGTGGAAATATCTACAGATACGTATACACACGTGGGTTAGCATCCACACATATATTTATACTTGCTCTGTCAGCTGGAGACGGCCTAGAAGCAACACACCAACAGCCACCAGCACACCTAATTCTCAGATCTTGGTTTGCTGCTGTTTAACATTCAAGATGGGATCTTTCTATGTTGCCCAGGCTGGTCTTGAACTCCTGGGCTCAAGAGATCTTCCCACATCAGCCAAAGTGCTGGGATTATAGGTGTAAGCCACCACAGATCTTGGTTTTTATATCATTCTCTAATAAATAAAAGGAACCAGGACTGAGGCAAAAATATATACACAAGATGAGCTTGGAGCATCTTGTATTTCCAGACGGTAATGAAGTGTTCACAATACACACACACAATCATGGGGACAGGTGGACCATGAAAGGGATATAGGAACCAAGTCAAAGAGCTCCCAATGGCCAAAGCTTTTTCCAGGAAAATAAAATAGTATTGCTTTATAACCCAAAGCATCAAGTAAACATGCACGAGTTCAGACTGATATACAGCAATGGTTGAATAAACAGAAAATAGACAAACACCTAGCGCTGCGAGTCCAAGGAACGCCCGTGGCTCCTCCTCCTCCTCCAGGACGGAAGACGCCGCTCCCCACCCCTCAAGTATGGCCATTCGCAGGGGCGGTTTCTAACAAGTGGAGTGCAGAAAGGAAGAAAATAACTTTACCGAGGAGAAACTTGGCAAACACCACCTCAGTCAGCCAGGTGTTCAAGGCCATATCCATAGCAATGAGTCGTGTGGACAGAATGCAGCCTTGAAAGGTTGTGGCGAGGCAGGCCCTCTAACTGTATCACCCAAGTCTAGTCATGAGGAAAATATCAAACAAGTCCCAAGAGAAGGGCATCCTACACAAAATCCCTGACCCGCAGCACTGCTCACAACTGCCAATCACCCAAAGAAAGAAGGCCTGAGAAAGCACCACAGCCAAGAGGGGCCTAAAGAGACGTGCCCACTCATGTCCTGTGTGATCCCGGGTGGGATCTTGGGAAAGAGAAAGGATATTCAGGAAAAGCGGAGGAAATCGGAATCAAGTGTGAATTTTATTGACATGAGAAAAAGCGTGGGTGGAGTGGGGGGATGGTCGATAAAGCAGAAGGATCCTTCCTCCCTGGAGGAAGAAAGGAGAACCCCGGGATTAAGAGAAGTGAAAGCAGTTCACACTCAGGAAGACTTGAGTGTCTCAGCAGAGAGGAGGAGCGGGGCTGTGGCGCTGGGAGGGCCTATGGAGACTGCAAAATGGAAATGGGGTGGAGAGGTGGCAGCCACGAGGGCCCAGACAATGCTGACACCTTAAGTGTCTCACAGAGGATGGGAATGGCTGGTCCTTTTATCCAAAAGCCCAGTCCAGCACCGTAAACTTACCCAGGACTGGAGATGAGCCCGGATGACGGGCTAGAAAAGCAGAGTAACGAAGGCAAGACAAAGACGCAAGCTGGAGAGGCCAAACTCAGAGTCCAAGGGGCAGGAGGAGAGGCCTGGTAAGCCAAGTGACCGAAACTCAGGGCACTGAGGGCCCGAGGAGCCTGAGAAACAGACTCAGAGGCAGTGAGGGGCAGGACTGAGGCTGGGTCCAACGGGGAGCTGTAAGATCCAGAGGCAGTGGTTCCTATGGGCCGGGCAAACAGGAGGCCACACAGAAGCAGGGGTGAAGGTGCCCACATTGCAGGTATGTCACCAGCTCGGATGAGTCAGGGAACCTGAGTCAAGGTGGGGAACGCTACAGAGGGAGTTCACGTCCTCACTCAACTCGCAAAAGGAGCACAGCACTCAGCTGACCCGCTGCGGTGAGCCAACAGCGATCGCGCTCCTAAGTGCTCTTGCCATCAACTGACAATCATGAAATATTCAGTTTGTCCTTTCAAATCCTACCATAACAAATCATGCTCTATGAAACCACCATTTTCTACTCAAATTACTGAATCCAAAGATCAGAATATTTACTTTTAAGGAAAAAAAATCCACACCAGAATATTAACCCAACTAAAGCCAGATCTCAATGATATGCTGGCACATAAGCCATACGGCGAATAGTGACCTTGCCTGACCTTTCTAGAAGGGCATTTCATGTTAAAATACTTAATCACTCTACAGTAGGACGCAAACACTGCAGATCAAAAACATGGCAACCTGGGGGAACACACACAGCACACGATGGACCATGGACGTGGGAGAGGGAACGCCAGTCTCAGGAGTGAGGGGCCTGGGGGACAACCCTGACTTTCCTTCCCCCAACTGCACCCTGTCTCTGACTGGATACTTCTCCACCCATGTAAATGCCGGGAGCACCCAGGCTTAGTCCTCGGTCTTCCCTTCATCTACATCCTCTCCACAAAGGAGTTCATGGGAACCTCAGTTTCATGAAGTTTAAAAAAAAAAAAAATCTGGAACTCTCAGGCTGACAATGCATCACCAAGTATGTCTATCCAACTGGCCACTCAACAACTCCAGGGGAGGAGGGTCAAAGCAGAACCTTCCCCAGTCAGTCACGACGCCACACTTTCCCATCTCAATAAACGGCACACTGAGGTCAAAAAACAAGGACCCGCCCTTCATGTATCTCATTCCCCACCTCTCCACATCTAGCTGATCAGCAAGTCCTACAGGGTGCACCTCTAAACCTACCCCAAATCCGACCACTTCTCTCACCTCCCCACCCGCCCAGACCAAGGTCTCATGAGCTCTTACCTACGGAGAGCTCAGATCACCTGCTAACCAGTCCTCTCTCTACTCTCACGCCTCTGCTCACCCAACAGTCCAGTCCCCCATGTGGCACCCAGCCTGGTCTTCTACAGATATAAATCAGATCATGTCACTCCCCTGCCTAAGCTTGTGCAATCATTGCCTTTTCAGTGAGAATAACATCCCCACCACCACCACTCCACGCCACTACCGTGGCCTAGAAAGCCTCACTCCATCCGGAGTCTGCTGGCCTACCTTCCTAGCAGCCTCTCCCTGGCTGCTTTTTCTGTCATCACCTCAATGGAATGTTCCTTGTAGTATCCCCAGCACTCCCGAGCTCACCACGCACTCCACAAACATTTGTTGAGCGAAGAAGTAAGGGAAGGAGGGTGCTTGAGGGAGACAAGAAAAAGGAGAAAGGAAGCCCACAGGCAAATGATAGGGGCATGTGATCAGATCTGCCAAAGGAGTGGGCCAGAGGCCGGAAGCAGCCTGGGAGGAAAGGAATAGAAGAGAAATGCACAAGGGTTACAGAGAAAGAGGGAGAAGCAGGTGAAGAGAAAAACCCCGCCTGCAGGGAAGTCACAACTTCAGGTCCAGAGAATATGCGCACGGGACCTCACCAGAGCACGCAGGCCAGATGAGACAGCCTCCAAGGAATGCTTACTCGTACCACAAAGGTTCCCCTTTCATCCCTGTACGAGAGCCACAACCTAACTTTGATAGTCAAATGGAGCAGCTATTTTTAAAAATCCCAGCATGGTAACTAAACCCTCAAGAAATCCAAATCCAGAAATAAAAAGAACTCTAGAGTTTCAAAACTCATTAAGTGTCCGTCCCAGGGAATAGCAGAGCCTGAATCAGGCTGGTATTCTCAGCCTCCTTCCCTGTCGTCCTAGAGTTTCCCTGTTTAATACAGAACGAGCTTTTATAATGCCAGATTAACCAGAGTTCAAAATACTAAGAAAATATGACATGCTAATAATACACTTAGCTCTCAATTACAAGTTAATGACAACATGAAATATGAGGGTGAGACGAAAGGCTATTTACTGAGCATCTACTGTGTGTCGGGAGATTTACGCACCTGACCACCGCCCTAAAAGCCAAGCGTATCGTGAGCTGATTTTCAGGATGACAAAATTGAGTCTTACAGGCTAAGTGCCTTGCTCAGATCAACAGCCAGTTAGGGTGGAGTCAGAACCGTTTTGACTCCAAAGCTCGTGTTCTTCCATTAAAATACACTGGCTTCCACAGCACTCAGTTTTAGAAAGTGCATTCTGTAATGAATAAATTGAATGTGGGAAATATGGAATCTAAGAATTCAAAACATTTCAGTGAACTGTAAAAGCTGGTCTCCAATGAGCCTGGAAGCCTTCTCTAGCTGACTGCCCCTCCTCACATGGCGCTGCAAATGAACTGCAGGGTTTCCCGGTGAACCAAACCACCAGCTTAACAGAGTTAGTGTCTTTTTCCAAATCAGTGACATTCCTCGTGCAACTAGGATTGATTCACCTCCTTTTAGCCTCTGGACACAAAATTCCTCCTCCTCCTCCTCCATTCCTGCATGTATGACGACACTTCCCACTTACAGCTCTGATCCTTCTCTTCTCACCTTTCCCACAACCCAGGTTTAGGCAGCCCTCATCTCTAGCCTGTACCTCTGCAGAATGTTAACTTCAAGGGTCACTAGATTCCAGTGACTCTCCACATGGCTGCAGGAGTCACCGTTCGAAATCACAGCACAGGCCAGGGGTGGTGGCTCACACTTGTAATCCCAGTGCTTTGAGAGGCTAAGGCGGGAGGAACACTCAAGTTAAAAGACCAGCCTGGGCAACACAGCAAGACCCTGTCTCTACAAAAAAAAATTTTCAATTAGCTGGGCGCAGTGGTACACAGCTGTAGTCCCAGCTACTCGAGAGGCTGAAGCAGGAGGATTACTTGAGCCCAGGCGCTCAAGGCTGCAGTGAGCTATGACTGCATCACTGTACTCCAGCCTGAGTAACAGAGCGAGACCCTGTCTCAAAAAAATTAAAAACCTAAATAAAAATTCCTTGAAAAATAAAATTAAATAATTTAAAAATAATATATAGGGCTAGGTGCGGTGGCACCTACCTGTAATCTTGGCACTTTAGGAGGCTGAGGTGGGCAGATCATTTGATCTCAGGAGTTCAAGACTGGCCTGAGCGGCAAGGCGGGATCTCATTTCTATAATTTTTTTTTAAAAAAGGAGCCAGGTGCAGTGGCATGCACCTGTAGCCCCAGCTACTCAGGAGGCTAAGGTGGGAGAATCGCTTCAGCCCAGGAGGTTGAGGCTGTAGTAAGTTGAGATCATGCCACTGCACTCCAGCCTAGGTGATAGAATAAGACCCTGTCTCAAAAATAGCAATAATAATAAACAAAATAAAACAAAACCACAGCACAGGTCACAAAATCAACCTGTTGTGAAACCTTCTGGCTCTCCCAACCTTTCCAGGCTCAACATTCCCCCGCTCTCTTCCATATGGTGCTCCTTTGGATTCCCCTTACCTCGCCTTTCATACCTCTGTGGTTTTGCTCCTGTTTTCTCCAGTTAGAATTCTCTTTTTCTCTGCTTTGCCAAATTACTCATTCACCAAACAGTTTTCAAGCACCCACTACCTATAATACACTGTAGAAGAACACAGCATTTTCAAAACCATAAGATGCTGAACCAAAATCAGGCACTGTCTGGGCCCCATGCAGAGTCTGGGTTTGATTAGAGGATTAATAGGATTCTCCTGAAATGGTTTTCAAGCATGGAATGGAGGCTGGGCGCGGTGGCTCATGCCTGTAGTCCCAGAACTTTGGGAGGCCAAGGCAGGCGGATCAGCTGAGGTCAGGAGTTCAAGACCAGCCTGGCCAACTCGGTAAAAACTCGTCTCTACAAAAATACAAAAATTAGCTGGGCATGATGGCAGATGTCTGTAATCCCAGCTACTTGGGAGGCTGAGGCAGGAGAATCGCTTGAACCTGGGAGGCGGAGCTTGCAGTGAGCCAAGACCATGCCGTCGCACTCCAGCCTGGGCAACAGAGCGATACTCCATTTCAAAAAAAAAAAAAGAGAAAGGAATGGAATGGAATGGAACTCAGTAGCAAACAGGGCTAAGATTACCAAGACAAGGATATGTTTGTAAATAGAAGCGAAGAAACCAGCAAATGGAAAAAACAATCAAAAAGGCAAGAGATAGTAAACGATAATTCACAGACCCATAACAAGCAGACCAAAGCAGACACAAGAGTTAACATCAGGAAAGAGGGACTGTCTCTTCCTCAGAGGCAAAGCAGAAGAAAATGACTGATGGATAGATACTCAAAGACATTTTAGTTAGAAGGAAACTAAGCTTGAGAGCTCTCCCTGTGGCCTGTGTCTCCTCCATGTTCTAGAAGGGACAGTCATTTGTCAATGGCAAAGCACATTAGCACACAGTATTTACAAGTAGGAAGGGACCAGGAAAGAAGTAGGATATGTAGTCAATGATTTCACCAGGCCAGGCACAGTGGAACATGCCTGGAATCCCAGGCCGAGGCAGGCGGATTGCCTGGGCCCAGAGGTTTCAGACCAGCCTGGGCAACACAGTGAGACCCTATCTCTACAAACAATAGGCTAGGCATGGTGGCGTACACCTGTGGTCCCTGTTAACTGGGAGGCTGAGGCACAAAGAACCACTTGAGCCCAGGAGACCAAGGCTGTAGTGAGCCATGACTGTGCCACTGCACTCCAGCCTGGGCAAAAGAGCAAGACCCTGTCTGAAAGCAAACAAACAAAAAACAATTTAACCTTATTTAATCTTACCCAAAAAGAGGTCTGACCTTTGTCCTCAGCTAATAATACGACATAGGGTGAGGTGGGAGCTATTTGTCATAGGATATCAGTCTATCTGGGAACTAAGATCAACCATGTGGGCAATCAATCAGTCAATAATCATGACTGCATAATGGAGCCTAAATAACAACTGACCACCAAGGCTCAGGTGAGCTCCCCAGGCTGGCAATACTCCATGCATACTGTCACACATCAATGCCAAAAAAGTAACGTGTTCTGACTCCATAGGGAGAGGACAATCGTGCCTTTGGTACTTCCCCATCTGGTACTTCCCTGGATTCCACCCAAGGGTAGTCTTGGGAACCACCACCTACACCCCCCACCAAAAAAAGAGACAACTTGCAGTTGGTATCACAAGTGAGGGCAGTCCTGTGTGGACTGGCACTATTCCCTCTCAACTTTATAGCTAGCTAACTGGCACAGTCCAACTAAACTCTTCTCAGATGTTACAACCGAAGGGTCACACAGCAAGTTGTTAACACTGACCCTGGAGACTAACTTTGGGAATAAGAACTTCCAGTGAAAATGACAGTTTTGACTTTAGGTTCTGCTCTAGGGTTTGAAAAAAAACGGGTCAGACACAGTGGCTCACGCCTGTAATCCCACCATTTTGGGAGGCTGAGGCAGGCGGATCACCAGAGGTCAGGAGTTGGAGACCAGCCTGACCCAACATGGAGAAATCGCATCTCTACTAAAAATACAAAATTAGCCAGGCGTGGTGGCGCATGCCTGTAATCCCAGCTACTCAGGAGGCTGAGGCAGGAGACTCGCTTGAACTCACGAAGTGGAGGTTGCAGTGAACCAAGATGGAGCCATTGCACTCCAGCCTGGGCAACAAGAGCGAAACTCCGTTTCAAAAAAAAAAAGTACTTCTTAAGTTAAAATATTATTTTAAAGAAACATACCCCAAAAAGCAGCTTTAGTAAAATTATCTTGTATAGTTGTCCAATCAGGAAAACTACTCAATGTTCATCTCAAACATTAACTTCCTATGTGAACTTATTTCTAGACCCATTTCCTTTGTTAATTTAACAAAGATGGTATTATTTATATCAACAAAGCATCCAAGCCAGCAGGTAAGTTTCAGTAAGAATGTAAAAGTACGTTCATACTTTAGACTGAATCAAGATTGTTCTTATATAAAGTTCATTTCAGTGCTTTCTTTCTCACTGAAAGGGCCATTCTATTCATGCTAATACTTTTCTGTTCTTGAAGAGGATTTGCTTTTTACAGTTCATTGGTTAGCAGGGCTGTAAAGTTTCAATTCATTAATTTGTCAACTGAGGCAGGCTCTGAGCCAATGGTAGCAGAAGAGTTCCCATTGTTATTTAGTGAATCCTTTAGGAATTACCTTTTCAAATAGTCTTCTTCTTCTTCAACTCTCAAATCAGAAGTCAGTGTGGGCCCCTAACCTTCTATTTTCCAGAATGTTCAAGAACTGCAATTTAGTTAATACTTCTGTTCCATTCCATATTTCAAATATCCCAACAGCCTTTCACTTTAACCAAGTTCTGACTTTTTTTTTTTTTTTTTTTTGAGACGGAGTCTCGCCCTGTTGCCCGGGCTGGAGTGCAGTGGCCAGTTCTCAGCTCACTGCAAGCTCCACCTCCTGGGTTTTATGCCATTCTCCTGCCTCAGCCTCCGAGTAGCTGGGACTACAGGCGCCCGCCACCTCGCCCGGCTAGTTTTTTGTATTTTTTAGTAGAGACGGGGTTTCATCATGTTAGCCAGGATGGTCTCGATCTCCTGACCTCGTGATCCGCCCGTCTCGGCCTCCCAAAGTGCTGGGATTACAGGCTTGAGCCACCGCGCCCGGCCTCAAGTTCTGACTTTTAACAAGCAAATTTAACAAAGTGATTTTTTTTTTTTTTTTTTGAGATGGGGATCTCATTCTGTTGCCCAGGCTGCAGTGCTGTGCCATGATCTCAATCTCAAGTGATCCTCCCACCTCAGCCTCCCAAGCAGCTGAGACCTCAGGCGTGCACCACCATACCCGGCTAATTTTTAAATTTTTTTGGTAGAGATAGGAGTCTCACTATGTTGCCCAGGCTGCTCTCCAATTCCTGGGCTCAAGCGATCCTCCTGCCTCAGCCTCCCAAAGCGCTGGGATTACAGGCATGAGCCACCGCGTGCCTGCCTGCCAGGCCACAAAGTGACTAAAAGGTGATTTCAGGTATGTCAACACTGTAAAAACATAACAAAAAAGAGATTCTTCATCTGTGAGGTGAAGAGTTCAGAAAGAAATATTAATACACATTGACCTAAATCTCTAAACCGCTGGGAACAGTAACAGTAACACAGATGAATACGTGCGCTTAAGTGCATACACTAAGCAGATTGCAAATGCAACATTGCAGCAGCGATATGACCAGCATTGTATACAGCCCAGACAATAAAAGAAGCTACAAGGCAAGGAGCCGCATCAACACTGCTTCTTACACTCCAATTTAACTGCCACAATAAACTGGTTATTCATAAGCTAATAAAGAGTGTGTCTATCTAACCAAGTGTGACTCAGTTGCAGAAGGAACCACACCAGGGGAGTGAGCCTTACTGCCCTCAAAGCTGACCTGACTGTCCCAGATGCCCTTTCAGGCAACTAACACCCAAAGGTGACTGACGTGGAGCAGGAGGGAAGATAACTAGGAAGGTGGGCAGAGAATAAAAAAGTTTACAACTTAAGAGGAAGAGAAGCCACAACGCGAGGTGCGAGACTGTTCATTGTAATACATGCCTATAAAAAAACTCTTTACAGCTTACACAGGGTTTATAGCTGCTCTGTTGCCACCACCCCGTCATTAGCCACACAGAAAACCAGCGCTCGGAGAGCTGAGTGTCACGCCCAAGGTCAGGCAAAAAGCTGGGGCTGCAATCTGGGCCCTATCCCAAGAGAGTAACTAAGGAATGACAAGGGGGCACCTGGAAGGGAAGTCAGGTGCGGGAACCGAGGTGCCCCTAGGAACTCCAGAAGGTCGCAGGTGCGCGGCCGGGTGGAGGAGAGAGAGCGGCGGGACCGACGGAAGGATAGGACAGGCCGAGGGTCGGGAGTGGCCGGGAGACCCGGGAGTGAGCAGCCCGCCGGGCCCAGCCCGCCGCACTCACCCGAGGCCCGGGCGGGGTCGCCCGGCGCTGCGGCTCCTCCCGGCCTGCGGCGGCGGCGGCGGCGACTGCAGCGGCCGAGGCAGGGACACATCATGCGGCCGCGCTCATGGCCGGGCCGGAGCGGGCCCCGCGGCTCGGCTCGGTCCCCTGGGTCCCGCCAGGCAGGTCTGAAGGAGGCTGCCGCCGAGCAGATGCCGGAGTCCGGAGCCTTGACTGAATAGCGGGGCCGCGCGAGCCCCGGAAGTGAACCCGGCGAGGTCAGTGACGCCGCACCTGCGCAGTTCCGGCCGCGCTGCTCCCGCGGAGAGGGGCGCTCGAGGCGGTTTGCGGGACCCTGAGGCTCCTGCAAACTGGCAGTTCATTGCGGAAAAGGCAGCTTTTAGTCACGGCCCCTCTCGCTAAGACAGAGATACAGCCAAACTGAAGTCCGGAAGGAGAAAGGATAGTGGCTACGGGCTGCCGCAGGATCCAAGCCACGCTGTTAGGCTGCGAAACCCGCGGCAGTGGCTCAGGGGCAGCTCCAGGTGTGGCCTGTACTAGGTGCGGGGATGTGACCTAAGGAAATGGGAAAGTACGGGAGCGGGAGTGGAAATTGCCGAGCCAGAAAGCACTGGGGAAAAGAGGGAAGCGCCCTGAACTGGGGATTGGAGGCCTGACTCCTGAGGTCCGCGGAGCCCCCGGCCTCCTCCTTGAAGGACACTAGAGCATCGACGGTCCCTTCCATATAGTAAGCCCTAAGATGTTTGAAAGTAGGAAAATGTTTTTTTAAGGCCAGGCGCGGTGGCTCACGCCTGTAATCCCAGCACTTTGGGAAGCCAAGGCGGGCTGATCACTTAAGGTCAGGAGTTCGAGACCAGCTTGGCCAACAATGGTGAAACCCAGTCTCTATTAAAAACACATAAATTAGCCGGATGTGGTGGTGCATGCCTGTAATCCCAGCAGCTACTCGAGAGGCTGAGGCAGGAGAATCATGAACCCTGGAGGCGAAGGTTGCAGTGAGCTGAGATCACGCCACTGCACTCCAGCCTGGGCGACAGAATGAGCAGTCTCAAAAAAAAAAAAAAAAAAAAAACCCTTTAAAGAAAAAAAAAAAGTAAAATTATGACTCTCACACAAATATAAAATGAACGTATGTCAAAGGTTTTGTTTAACTCATTAATGATAGTATATATACAATGCTCCACTAGAACTCTAGATAGCTTAATGATAAAAATAAGACCCCAAAAGACAAGATAACCCAGAAGGGTATGCCAGAAGATACCTACTTGTTCAGTGAAGACACCTAAAGAAAACTATTCTGCTTTTCTTTAGGCCTGGGTGTGGTGGCTCACATCTTTAATCCCAGCACTTGTGGGAGGCCCAGGCGGGCAGTTCACCTGAGGTCAGGAGTTTGAAACCATCCTGGTCAACATGGCAAAACCCCATCTCTACTAAAAATACAAAAATTAGCCAGACACGGTTTTGGGTGCCTGTAATCCCAGTTACTCAGGAGGCTGAGGCAGGAGAATCGCTTGAACCTGGGAGGCAGAGGTTGCAGTGAGCCGAGATCGTGCCATTGCACTCCAGCCTGGGTGACAGAGCGAGACTCTGTCTCAAAAAAAAAAAAAAGAAAAAACCAGAATATATCACCGCAAAATATGCCTCTTCGACATAAAAATTATTTTCAGCTAAAGGCAATTAAGAAGCAACAAATGCAGGAAAAGTTCTCTTTATCCTCCCCCTTTTCTGCCTAAAGGGCAGGTGTACATTCAGTTTTACTGGACACGCTAGACTTTTCTTAGCCCAGAGAGGGCAGCAAAGGAATCTATAAACAAACCTTACTCTATTTAAAGTTTCTTCCCATGTGTAAACCTTCCCACAGTTTGCCACCCTTGGAAGCTGCAAACTGCTTTCCTTTGTCCTGTCATTTCTCTACAAAAGTATTGTTCTTTTTTATTTTTTTAGATGGAGTCTCGCTCTGTCTCCCAGACTAGAGTGCAGTGGTGCAATCTCAGCTCACTGCAACCTCCACTTGGTTTAAGCAATTCTGCCTTAGTCTCCTGAGTAGCTGGAATTACAGGGGCCCACCACCATGCCCGACTGATTTTTGTATTTTTAGTAAAGACAGAGTTTTGCCACGTTGGCCAGGCTGGTCTTGAACTCTTGACTGCAAGTGATCCACCCACCTTGGCCTCTCAAAGTGCTGGGATTGTAGGCATGAGCCACCACGGCCGGCCAAAGGTATTATTCTTTGTCGAAGGTACTATGTGAAACCACATCCTAAGCTACCTCTTCGAGTTACTCTTTCCCAAGTTTCTCTTATGTATATATGAGATGTACATGTTAATAAACTTCTATTTGTTTTTCTCTTATTAATTTGTGTTTTTTTGTTTTGTTTTTGAGATGGACTCTCCCTCTGTCACCCAGGCTGGAGTGCAGTGGTGTGATCTCAGCTCACTACAACCTCACCTCCCGGGTTCAAGCAATTCTCGTGCCTCAGCCTCCCGAGTAGCTGGGATTACAGGTGCCCACCATCACACCCAGCTAATTTTTGTATTTTTAGTAGAGACGGGGTTTCACCATGTTGGCCCGGCTGGTCTGGAACTCCTGACCTCAGGTGATCCACCCACCTCGGCCTCCCAAAGTGCTGGGATTACAGGCATGAGCCACCGCGCCTGGCCTAGTTTGTCTTTGTTATAGGGACCCCAGCCAAGAGTTTAAAAGGGTAGAGAGATAAGGAGTTTTTTTTTTTTTTTCCTCCCTTACACACCCAATAATCTTTGCACTCATTTTAAAGTCTTTCTCAAAAAATGAAGAGTGGAGGGCTCCTCACCGCATAATGCGCAGTCCCCACGCTTTTGTCAGTGCAAATCAATCAAAGGATTGGAATCTAAAGAGAGTTTATTCAAGCTCAAAGTTTGAGGATGGCCACCTGAGAAGCACAGATCCCAAAGAATGGAAGTCACTGTATGGAGGGTAGAAGTTTGGGGATGGTTTATAGAGAAATAGTTTAGGAAAGCTTAACAGATTCTCAACATCTTTCTGTAGCAGGCTTAATGCACAGTTACAATAATCTGATTCGTCAACGTGCTTTTTTTTTTTTTTTTCTTTAGAAAAGGTTTATTTAACATTCCACAGTGAAGGTGTGACAGCCAGAGTCTTTGTGGCATCTGGTGTGACTTAGGTACAGGACAATAAAGAAGGCAGTTAATCTATAACAAAGATGTTAGTGATTGGAAGGGAAGGAGGTCTTTCCTAGTCGTCTGCAGAACAAAAACAGTGAGGAAGGGGGTTAATCTACAGTCTACGAAGCAGAAGTTGCAAACATGCTACATGATCCAGTCTCCAGGGCTTAACTTACCCCTTGACAAATTTAGAGGGTCCTGTTGACAAAAAGAGTCAAATATTCAAACTCTGTGAAATATTTGAAGAGATTTATTCTGATCCAAATATGAGTGACCAATGGCCCAGGACACAGCCCCAGGGGATTCAGAGAACATGTCCCAAGGTGGTTGGGTTACAGTTTGTTTTTTACATTTGAGGGAGACAAAACATCAATGAATACATGTAAGATGTACATTGGTTCAGTCTGGAAAGGTGGGACAACTGAAATAAGGTCATGAGGTTGGGGGAGGGGTGCTTCCAGGTCATAGGCAGATGCAAAATTTTTCTCTGGCAATTAGTTGGCAGAGTTATTATCTAAAGACCTGGAGCCAATAGAAAGGAATGTGTCAGTTAAGGGGTTGTGGAGACCTCAGTTTCATCATGCACGTGAAGCTTCCAGGTAGCAGGCTTAGGAGTTTTTTCTTTCTGAGATGGAGTTTCACGCTTGTCACCCAGGCTGGAGTGCAATGGCGCAATCTCAGCTCATTGCAACCTCAGCTCATTGCAACCTCCGCCTCCCAGGTTCAAGCGATTCTCCTGCCTCAGCTTCCTGAATAGCTGGGATTACAGGTGCCCACCACCACATCCAACTAATTTTTTGTATTTTTAGTAGAGACAGGGTTTCATCATGTTGGCCAGGCTGGTCTCGAGCTCCTGACCTCAGGTGATCCACACACCTCGGCTTCCCAAAGTGCTGGGATTACAGGCTTGAGCCACCATGCGCAGCCTCAGAGCTCCTAACAGAGCTAAAAAAGGGGCCAGATTCTTAGTAAATTATCTCTTGTATCAAGAAAAACACCTGAATAGAAAAGGGGATTCTCAACAGAATGTAGATTTTCCTCACAGGGGACAGCTTTGCAGGGCCGTTTCAAAATATGTCAAATAAATACACTTTGGACCAGGTACGACTGCTCACACTTACAATCCCAGCACATTGGGGGGCCAAGGCAGGAGGATAGCTTGAGGCCAGTTTGAGACCAGCCTGGGAGACACAATGAGACCCTGTCCACAAAAATTTAAAAATTGGCTGGGCATGGTGGCGCATCCCTGTAGTCTCAGCTCCTCGAGGGGGTTGAAGCGAGAGGACTGCTCGAGCCCGCGAGGTTGAGGCTGATCATCCCATCACTGCACTCCAGCCAGGGAGACAGAGCAAGATCTTGTCTCAAAAAAAAAAGAAATATACTCTGATTTCTCTCGGGGCCTGCTATCTGTCATGTGATGCTAGACTAGAGTCAGGCTGGAATTTGGTATCTTATGACAAAAAGTCTGTTTCTTCGTCAGTCTTAAGATCTCTGTTTCAATGTTAGTTCTGATCAGCTGTGCCTAAATTCCAACAGGAGGAGGGATTATATATAGTGAGGCATTTCCAACCCCCACCGTCATGGCCTGAACTAGTTTTTCAGGTTAACTTTGTAATGCCCTTGGCCAAGAGGGAGGGTCCATTCAGTTGGTTGGGGGGCTTAGAATTTTATTTTTTTAACTTTTTAAATTATTATTATTATTTAAATTTATACAGATGAGGTCTCACTATGTTGCCCAGGCTGGTCTCGAACTCCTGAGCTCATGTGATCCTCCCACCTCAGTCTCCCAAACTGTTAGGATTACAGGCATGCGCCAGGACACCTGGCCTAAAATTTTATTTTTGGCTTACAGTCCTGAAATGTTCTTTTATACTTGTTTGCATTGCCTGTGCTTTAGTTACTGGTATAGCTTGTGTAAAACTATACCCTTGCTAAAAGAAACAGAACAATTAAATCATATATTAAAATTTTTGTTTAGAGAGAGAGACAAGGTCTTGCTCTGTTGTCCAGGCTGGAGTGCAGTAGCCCTGTTATAACTCATTGCAGCCTCGAACTCCTTGGCTCAAGTGATCCTTATGCCTCAGCCTCCCAAGTAGCTGAGATTACAGCTGCTGGCCACCACACCTGGTTAATTATTATTATTTTTTTTTGTAAAGATTTGGGGGTGATGGCAGTGGTCTCACTATATTGCTTAGGCTAGTCTTGAACTCAAGTGATCCTCTCACCTTGGCCCCTCAAAGTGCTGGGATTACAGGCATGAGCTACCGCACCTGGTTCATTAAAATACTTAACAGAGATGCTAGCAGTTAACAAAAATAATTCCATTCTTATCAAGAATCTTCATCTATTTCTCAACAGAAGCGATATGTGGTCTTCTGTAAGTCATTTCCCCTCTGTATGCCTCAGCTTTATACAAAAATAATCTCTAAAATATGAGATTAGACTTGATTTCTTTCTTTTTTTTTTTTTTTTTTTTTGAGATGGAGTTTTGCTCTTATTGCCCAGGCTGGAGTGCAACGGCATGATCTTGGCTCATTGCAACCTCTGCCTCCTAGGTTCAAGCAACTCCCCTGCTTCAGCCTCCCAAGTAGTTGCGATTACAGGCATGTGCCACCACGTCCAGCTAACTTTTTGTATTTTTTAGTAGAGATGGGGTTTCATCATGTTGACCAGGCTAGTCTCAAACTCCTAACCTCAGGTGATCCACCCACCACGGCCTCCCAAAGTGCTGGGATTACAGGCATGAGCCACCACACCCGGCCTAGACTTGATTTCTTTTTTCTTCTTCTTTTTTTTTTTTTTTTTTTTTGAGACGGAGTTTCGCTTTTGTTGCCCAAGCTGGAGTGCAATGGCTTGATCTCAGCTCACTGCAACCTCTGCCTCCCATTTTCAAGTAATTCCTCTGCCCCAGCCTCCCAAGTAGCTGGGATTACAAGCATGCGCCACCACACCCAGCTAATTTTTTTTGTATTTTTAGTAGAAATGGGGTTTCACTGTGTTAGCCAGACTGGTCTCGAACTCGTGACCTCAGATGATCCGCCCGCCTCAGCCTCCTAAAGTGCTGGGATTATAGGTGTGAGCCACTGTGCCTGGCCCCTAGACTAGAGTTGGAAGGTTTCTTCCTGTTCAACTGGTTCAACAGAATTTGTGTTTGTTTTCTGTTTTTGCCTCTCTCTGATTTCACTGAAGGCCTAGGAGCAGAAAATCTCCTCTACAAGTTGTGTAGTGATGCAGAACGTCCCATGTACAGGGTCTGTTTTGTGTCTCCCTCAGGCAAAAACCAAATCTTCAGGAGCTGTTTCCAGCTAAGCCCTCATCACAGGAAATATAGCCCATTTAAAGTACAGGCTCAGCCCTGGCACGGGCAAGTCTCTACTAAAAATACAAAAATTAGCTGGGTGTGGTGGCGGGCACCTGTAGTCCCAGCTATTTGGGAGGCTGAGGCAGAAGAGTCGCTTGAACCTGGGAGGTGGAGGCTGTAGCGAGCCAAGATCATGCCACTGCACTCCAGCCTGGGCAACAGAGAACCTATCTCAACAACAACAACAACAACAAATTAAAGTAGAGGCTTTATTCGAATATGTGAAAAGATGCTTAGCTACATTCAGAAAGGAGTGAATACAAATTTAACATATAAGGAAATACTTTTTTTTTTTTTTTTTTTTTGAGACAAGAGTCTCGCCCTGTCACCCAGGCTGGTGCAATCTTGGCTCACTGCAACCTCCACCTCCCGGGTTCAAGTGATTCTCGTGCCTTAGCCTCCCGAGTAGCTGGGATTACAGGCACCAACCACCACGCCTGGCTAAGTTTTGTATTTTTAATAGAGATGGAGTTTCACCATGTTGGCCAGGCTGGTCTCGAATTCCTGACCTCAGGTGATCTGCCTACCTTGGCCTCCCAAAGTGCTGGGATTACAGGTGTGAGCCACTGCATCCAGCCTAAATACCATTCTTCACCTAGCAGATGGGTAAAGATTTGGTGATACAAGTACCCTGTGTTTGCAGGGCAAACCAGATTGGTACAATTTCACATTTGTTGTACTGTTTGCAGAGTAAGTTGGCAACACGAGTCACAAACATGTAAGTTCATATACCCCTTGACCCAGGACTTCCTCTCTTTGGAATCCCAGATGCAAACATCTTTGTGTAGATGGGCGAGTCTATGTGTAAGATGAATTCCTGTGGCATGTTTGTAGAAGCAAACAACTGGCATCACCCTCTGTACCCCTCAGTATATTAAAGTCTCATATGTTGGACTCATGAATGGAATACCGTGCTGTGCAATTGTAAAAAGAAATTGAAACAGATTTTTATGAATCGATATGAATGGTCTTCAAGGTTTGTCAAGTGTATTGTGTAAAACTGTATTTGTGTAAAAAAGAATAGTTGTGGATTATATACATTTTATATATGTTTCTTTGTGCACAGAATCTCCCTGGAAAAAAAAAAATACAAAAAAATAGTTCTGTAACTCGTTCATTTTTTTTCTTTTTTTTTTTAGACGGAGTTTCACTCTCATTGCCCAGGCTAGATTACAGGTGCCCGCCACCATGCCCAGCTAATTTTTTGTATTTTTAGTAGAGACAGAGTTTCACCATGTTGGCCAGGCTGGTCTCAAAACTCCTGACCTCAGGTGATCCACCAGACTCAGCCTCCCAAAGTGCTGGGATTACAGGCGTGAGCCACCACACCTGGCCAACTTGTTCAATTTTTTAATCATGAGCATGCATGCATTCATTTTTACATACATTAAAAAATTTATGTAAAAATGTAATTACAAAGAAATAAGACAACCCAATAGAATAACTGGCAAAACACCGAACATACTTTATGAAAGAGAATATCTGAAAGATATGAAAGTGAGGCCGGGCGTGGTGGCTCACACCTGTAATCCCAACACTCTGGGAGGCCGAGGTGGGCAGATCATGAGGTCAGGAGATTGAGACCATCCTGGCTAACATGGTGAAACCCCATCTCTACTAAAAATACACAAAATGAGCCAGGCGTGGTGGTGGGCGCATGTAGTCCCAGCTACTCGGGAGGCTGAGGCAGGAGAATGGCGTGAACCCGGGAGGCGGAGGTTGCAGTGAGCCAAGATCGCACCACTGGACTCCAGCCTCAGCGACAGTGCAAGACTCCGTCTCAGAAAAAAAAAAAAAAAAAAAAAAGAAGCCAGGCACGGTGGCTCAAGCCTGTAATCCCAGCACTTTGGGAGGCCAAGACAGGCGGATCACAAGGTCAGGAGATCGAGACCATCCTGGCTAACCCGGTGAAACCCCGTCTCTACTAAAAAATACAAAAAACTAGCCGGGCGAGGTGGTGGGCGCCTATAGTCCCAGCTTCTCGGGAGGCTGAGACAGGAGAATGGCGTGAACCCGAAAGGTGGAGCTTGCAGTGAGCTGAGATCCAGCCACTGCACTCCAGTTTGGGCGACAGAGCTAGACTCCATCTCAAAAAAAAAAAAAAAAGAAAAAAGAAAAAAGAAAGTGCTCATTCTCATTAGTCATCAGGGAAATGAAAACTTAAACCACAATGAAATAGTATCCAGACACCCACTAGAATGGTTAGAATGAAACACCACCAAGAGTTGGCCAAACACGGAACAACCAAACTTCCACACACTGCTGGTGAGAGTGTAATTGGTTTTTGTTTGTTTTATTGAGGTGGAATCTCACTCTGTTGCCAGGCGGGAGTGCGGTGGCGCAATCTTGGCTCACTGCAACCTCCGACTCCTGGGTTCAAACCATTCTCCTGCCTCAGCCTCCTGAGTGGCTGCGATTACAGGTGCCCACCACCACGCCCAGCTAGTTTTGTATTTTTTTTAGTAGAGATGGGGTTTCACCATGTTGGCCAGGATGTTTTTGAACTCCTGACCTCACGATCCACCCGCCTCAGCCTCCCAAAGTGCTGGGATTGCAGGCGTGAGCCACCATGCCCAGCCAAGAGTAATTGTTAAACTGCCCCGGACAACTCATAGGAGGAGCTGCTCAAACTGAACATGCACATCCTGTGCTCACCAAGAGACTTGTACTAGAATGTTCGTTCATGCAGTACCATCCATAATGGCCCAAAACTTGAAACAACCTAAATGTCCATGAACAGAATGAATAAATTGTGGCATATTCGTGCAATGAAATACTGTGCCACAACAACAATAAACATACATGCAACACTCAACATGAATCAACCTCACAAATATAATTGATACCAGTGGGCTGGGAGAGATCCCCAAAAACCAATGGGACCTCAACCCTAGCTAGTGTCCAGGCTCTTGAAACTATTGTGAGAAGGAATTCAAGGATAAGTCAGAAAAGAGTGAAAGCACAGTGATTTATTGTGAAGGGAAAAGTACACACTCAAGGGAATGTGAGCGTACTCAAAAGTCACCTGTAAAGGGGTTTGAGGTTGCTACCTCTATGGGTTTCTTTAACCAAGGGGTGGAACATTCATGAAAATTCCTGGAAAAAGGTGGAGATTTCTTGGAACTGTGGTGCCACCCATTTTTACACCAAATCTGGGTGTTCTTGGAACCGTCGAGACACTAGTGGGTGTGTGTTTAGGATGTTAATGAGTGTATATTGAGGTCCTAGGAGAAACCTGGTCACATCCAGTGCCATGTTGGGTCCAGTTGATCTTAGCCAGCTTGACCCACATCCTGGTTTTCAGGGTCTTATAAGTCCATAGCCTCTAGTCATGTGAAACTACTGACTGGAATTTAATTCTCCTGTGGCCACCCTGTATTATTTCTGTCTCATAATGTTGAGTAAAAGCAGCAAGACACAAAAGAGTACATACAATATAATAAAAAGAGGCAAAACTGATCTTCGGTATAGGAAGACAGGGCAGGGCAGTGATTCCCATTGAAGGGCAGGGAGCGTGGGGGGCAGGGCACTAGTGATATTCTATCTCTTGGTCTGGGTGCTGGTTATATGGATGTTCATTTGGTAAAAAATCATTCAGTTATGTACATTTATTTGTATTCTTTTTTTTTTCTTTTTTTTTGAGTTGGAGTTTCATTCTTGTTGCCCAGACTGAAGTACAATGGCACGATCTTGGCTCACCGCAACTTCCGCCTCCCAGGTTCAAGAGATTATCCTGCTTCAGTATCCCTAGTAGCTGGGATTACAGGCATGTGCCACCATGCCCGGCTAATTTTGTATTTTTAGTAGAGACGGGGTTTCTCCATGTTGGTCAGGCTGGTCTCGATCTCCCAACCTCAGGTGATCCGCTTGTCTCGGCCTCCCAAAGTGCTGGGATTAGAAGCGTGAGCCACCGCACCTGGCCGGTGTATTCTCTATTTCAAGTAGATGCTAGTGGGGAGAGAGAAAAACTTGCAAAGGTTACGCAGTGGAAAATCAGAGGCTTGTTCCGGACGGGTGTTTGGGTTGTTTCTTATTTTTCCCACTGAGTTTGTGATGTTGAGTTCAACAGCCATGCTAGGAAAGCCGGAAGACTGAAATTCCACAACCTCTGGTGTTAGATGTTTAAACTCGAAGGGCGTGATGTGTCCCTGAATTCCTTTTCTGCAGGCCACCTCACCTCCGCTGTGGGTGGAGCAGGTCTGGAATTGGAGGGAGGGTGCTTGGCAAAGCCTTGTGTGGGGCCACTCATTGAGTGCCAAGCATGCCCAAGATAGTCCATGCTCATTCTCTTGTGGCCATTAGGACTTGACTCAGAAAGTGTTTTTCTCCTTGAGCCCCTGCGCATTCCTGCAACATATTTCACTTCCCTTCCCTGGTTTACTCCTTGCCACGTCTCACGTCTCACCTGTATCCTTCACTTATCCCATTGACTATTCCTCATCAGAACACAAGCCTCACAAAAGGCAGGGAGTTTTGTTGGTCTTGTTCACTGTGTCCCCACTGCCTGTCCAAAAGTAGGCACTCATGTGAATAGCCGCTGCATGCCAGCCCGGGCAACATAGGGAGACCCTGCCTCTAAAAAGAAGTAGTCATTCAGCCAGGTGCGGTGGCTCACGTCTGTAATCCCAGCACTTTTAGGAGGCTGAGGCGGGCAGATCACCTGAGGTCACGAGTTCGAGACCAGCCTGTCCAACATGGTGAAAACCCCGTCTCTACAAAAAATACAAAAATTAGGCAGGCGTGTTGGCGGGCACCTGTAATCCCAGCTATCCAGGAGGCTGAGGCAGAAGAATGGCTCTGTGCCCAGGTGGCAGAGGTTGCAGTGAGCCAAGATCGCACCTCTGTACTCCAGCCTGGGTGACAGAGCAAGACTCTGTCTCCAATAAATAAATACTAAAAACATTTGAAAAAGTAGACATTCAATAGATATGCGCTGAATGAATGAGTGAACTCACTATGATTGGTCCCTTTTCTAGACAAACAGGACCAGAGAGGTTGAGCAGTGTGCTCCCAGTCACACAGTGAAGAGGTGGAGAGTCAGGATGCCACCCCAAATGTGTCTTGAACTTGTTAGCTGCTGTTATACCGCCCATAGACTCACTTTATCCTCACCACGCTGTGAAATCTCTTTGTACAGCTGCAGAAACTAAGAGTCAGATGTAAGCCACTGACCAAATGAAGTACAGAAGCAGAGCGAGCTGGCAGGTGAGCAACACTGGGCTATGAAAGCTCTGCCCTTTCGGCTGCGCCACACGCCTCTTGAAAGAGCCCACAATCCTAGCTCTGTGCCAAGCTAGCCTCCTGGAGGGCTTGCATTAGGCCCAGTTCTCCTAAAGTGGGTGCCGTGACCACATCCACTGAGTCCTTTAGAAGCAAGCCCCTGCCCATTTGTCCTCAGGCTACAATAACCCAGTCCTCGTCTTGTCTACCTTCTCCCTGCGATCCTTGTTTTAAACTCATATTTATTCATTCAAAAAGTGTGCCTGGCACCGTGCTAAATGCTGCAGACACGTGAGTGAGCAAAACTAGGCAAAGCTCCTGCCTGTTATGGAGCTTAGGTCCATTTTCACAAATGCGTAATCGCAAACATGTGTTTCTGTGGAGGAGGAGGATATTATTTATTTGCTGAGATGATACACCCAGGACTCAGACCTGGTCTGGAGGTCACATGCAGGGATTCCTTTAGGATGTGACACGTGAAAGACGTGGATATTTGTTGAGCAAAGGAGCTTGAAGTGAAAGGAATTGAGTTCCAGGCAAAGGGACACGCAGGAAGCTCCTACGGTAGAAAGGAGCATGGAATCTTTGAGGCCCTGCGAGGATCAATGTGTGGAGGGCAAGGGGAAGCGACTCAAGACCACGCAGACAGCTTGGAAGGGGCCAAGTCATGCTGGGCCCTAGCAACAGTGAAGGATGCTGGCACGTGTGAGGGGCAGAGGGAAGCCACTGAAGGACTAGAGCACATTTGTGGTTTCTAAAGGTCACTCCAGGCCAGGCACAGAAGCTCACACCTGTAATCCCAGCATTTCGGGAGGCTGAGGGGGGAGGATTACCTGAGCCCAGAAGTTTGAGACCAGCCTGGGCAACATAGTCAAACCTTGTCTCTACTAAAGAGAAACAAATACAAAAAACTAGCTGGGCATGGTGGCGTGCACCTATAATCCCAACTACTCAGAAGACTGAGGCATGAGAATCACTTGAACCCAAGAGATGGAGGTTGCAGTGAGCAGAGATTGTGCCACTGCACTCTAGCCTGGGCAACAGAGCAAGACTCTGTGAAAGAAAGAAAGAAAAAGAGAAAGAGAGAAAGAGGAGGAGATGAGAAGAGAGAGGAGCGGGGAGTGGGGAGGGGGAGGAGAGAAGAGAGCCCTCCAGCTGCTTTGTGGAGAACAGATTAGAAAAGGGCAAAGACAGATACAGGGAAATGTCAACTAATAAATGTAGGTGGAGCAACAGAATCAGAAAATTCGGCCAGGCACGGTGGCTCATGCCTGTAATCCCAGCACGTTGGGAGGCCAAGGTGGTTGGATCACTTGAGGTCAGGAGTTCGAGACCAGCCTGGCCAACATGGTGAAACTCCGGTTCTATTAAAAATACAAAAAAAATTGGCCAGGCGTGATGGTACATCCCTGTAATCCCAGCTACTTGGCAGACTGAGGCAGGAGAATCACTTGAACCTGGGAGGCGGAGGTTGCAGTGAGCTGAGATTGTGCCACTGGACTCTCTCGCCTAGGCAAAAGAGCAAGACTCTGTCTTAGCAATAATGAGAAGAAGAAGAAAACTCAACATTTGGGGACCACTATAGCCTTATCATTAATGGATGCTAAACCACTAGATGAAAGTTCACTGAGTTTGTTGAAAGACAGCGTATCTAAATAGCCTCAAAGTATCTTCCCCACAAATTTCTGATTACTTACAAAGGAAAAAAAGGTACCTTTACAGTGGAGAAATATATCACCATTGGTCAAGCATAGTATCACCAATAATGAGACAGATAATATGTGCCTCCTGATATGAAGCACTGAGATCACAACTTAATTATGCATCACTATTCCTAAAATGTGTTACTAGACTCTAATAATAAGGGAACAATCAGGAAAATCTAAATTGAGGAACATCCTATGGAACAACTGGCCTGTACTCTTACTAAATATCAGTGTCTTAAAGGACAAAGAAAAGCTGAGGATCTGTTTCAGAGTAAAGGAGATTGACTAGGCAGATAGAGGAAGGGGCCACAAGCCAAGCAATGCGGGTGGCCTCTAGAAGCCAGAGAAGACAGACAATTCTCCCCTAGAGCCTCTGAAAGGAACACAGCCCTGCTGACACCTCAATTTTAGGCCTTGACCTCCAGAACTGTAAGATAATAAATTATGGTTTTATTTTCTTTCTCTTTTCTTTTTTTTTTTTTTTTTTTTTGAGATGGAGTGTTGCCTCTGTCGCCCAGGCTGGAGTGCAGTGGCACGATTTCAGCTTACTGCAACCTTTGCCTTCCAGGTTCAAGCAATTCTCCTGCCTCCACCTCCTGAGTAGCTGGAATTACAGGTGCACCACCATGCCTGGCTAATTTTCATATTTTTAGTAGAGACAGGGTTTCACCATGTTGCCCATGCTAGTCTCAAACTCCTAAACTCAGGTGATCTGCCTCGGCCTCCAAAAATGCTGGGATTATAGGCATGAGCCATCACGCCCAATCTATTCTAAGTATTTTTTTTTGAGACAGAGTCTTGCTCTATCGCCCAGGCTGGAGTGCAATGGCAGGATCTCAGCTCACTGCAACCTCCGCCTCCCGGGTTCAAACGATTCTCCTGCCTCAGATTCCCAATTAGCTGAGATTATAGGCATGTGCCACCACGCTTGGCTAATTTTTGTATTTTTAGTAGAGATGGGGTTTCGCCATGATGGCCAGGCTGGTCTCAAACTCCTGACCTCAGGTGATCCACCCGCCTTGGCTTCCCAAAGTGCTGAGATTATAGGCATGAGGCCCCGCAACTGGTCTCAGAGTTTTTTTTTTTGTTTGTTTGTTTGTTTGAGTCAGTGTCTTGCTCTGTTGCCTAGGCTGGAGTGTAATGGTGCAATCTTGGCTCGCTGCAACCTCCGCCTCCCAGGTTCAAGCGATTCTCCTGCCTCAGCCTCCCAAGTAGCTGGGATTATAGGCATGCACCACCATGCCCGGCTAATTTTTGTATCTTTAGTAGAGATGGGGTTTCACCATGTTGGCCACGCTGGTCTTGAACTCCTGACCTTGTGATCCGCCCACCTTGGCCTCCCAAAGTGCTGGAATTAAAGGTGTGAGCGACTGTGCCCAGCCAGAGTATTTCTGAATATTGATTTAGCCATCCAATAACTTTATGGCTTCTCCTACCACCTTCCCATGTCCTTTATACAATGTCATGAGATATGTTAGCAGAGGCTCCATCCTGGATATCTGTAGGTTTTCCCTGCCTGTCCAGAATCGACCCTCCTTGTTCTGGCCAGACCACCTCAGTTTCCTGGGAAGAGCCTCCCTTCCCTTGCTCTCCACTCAAGTAGTGTGAGTGGGGCTGACCCCTACTCCTGTGCAGATCTGATCAATCCAGTTATTCCAACAACCTGACCTCAGAGATTGGTTCCAGGGCATGAACACACAGGTGCATCAGTCCGTTCTGAACAAATCCTGGGGCTTTTGCTGAAAGTATTGAAAGAGAAGATCCTTTTTTCCATGGAGGCTGCTAAGCTGAGACAATATAAGTCTAGAGCTCTTGGAGGACACTCTGTAAAAAGAACCTAGTCTGAGGCCAGGCACGGTGGCTCACACCTGTAATCCCAGCACTTTGGGAGGCCGAGGTAGGTGGATCACTTGAGGCCAGCAGTTCAAGACCAGCCTAGCCAACATAGTGAAACCCCATCTCCACTAAAAATACAAAAATTAGACAAGCGTGGTGGTGCGCACCTGCATTCCCAGCTACTTGGGGGGCTAAGGCACGACAATCGCTTGAATCTAGAAGGCGGAGGTTGCAGTGAGCTGAGATGGCGTCACTGCACTCCAGCCTGGGTGACAGAGTGAGACTATTAAAAAAAAAAAAAAAAAAAAGGAGCTTAATCTGAGACTGAAGCCAACTCAAAGGAGCAGTGAAGAGTGGGAGAGACCAAGTTCTGATGACATCACTTGTGCCCCTGGATCGTGCTGAGTTAACCCCAGAGCCTTTTAGTTATGTCCGCCAACATATTCCCTCTTTTTTCGGGTGGGGGGGAGGAGACTGAGTCTCATTCTGTCATTAGGCTAGAGTGCAATGGCGAGATCTTGGCTCACTGCAACCTCTGCCTCCCAGGTTCAAGTGATTCTCCTGCCTCAGCTCCCGAGCAGCTGAGACTATAGGCGCACGCCACCACGCCCAGCTAATTTTTGTATTTTTAGTAGAGACCAGGTTTCACCATGTTGGCCAGGATAGTCTCGATCTCTTGACCTCTTGATCAGCCCGCCTCGGCCTCCCAACGTGTTGGGATTATAGGCGTGAGCCACCGCACCCAGCCCCCTCTCTTTTAAAAACCAGTTTGAATTGAGTTTCCATCACTAGTAACTGAAAGAATCCTGGGAAATAAACCTTCCGAGTCCAGATGTATATTTCCACCATATTTCCTTGAATTACCAGTTTATACATTTCACAGCAAGAAATAAGGTTAACCTAGTGTGACTTGGTCTTTGTCACTTGGTGTTTCATCTTCGGAGAGGTCACAAATATTTTTTTGTTAAGTCATCTGTCCTGAAGATTTTCCAGGCCCAATGGCAAGTTCACTGATCTGTGGTTTGCAGAACTCACTTTCTTCCTCTTTTAAAAAATGGTCATGTCATCTGCCTCTCTGTAACCTTTTGACAAGGTCAGAAAACCTCCTACGACATCAGGAAAGGGTCTACATGACATTCCCCTAAAACAGAATCTGACTAAATGAGTCACCTTTTTTCAATGCTCCCGAACAGCTGGTAGTGCAAGGGCAGGTCAGGATGGCACAAGTCAGTGCCTTGTGAGAGGTTCACTTGCTGACCCAGGGAAGGAGTTTCTTCACCCACGGCATCCATCCTCCTTCATTCCCCTGAATTCTACAACATGGCACTTGCATTCCGCTGGACTCAGGGCAGAACCCTGCAGAGACCAAAAGCGCACCCACTCACCTGTAGCAACCATGTCAAGGAATGAGGGGTATTTGACACAAACTGAATTCACACCACGCTGGAGACGCCCTGCGTTCCAGCTTCACATGCATGGTGGCCACATCCAGTTGGTCAAACAAATCTGGAATGAACCAGAAGAAGCTACCATGCTGAAGACTCCATAATCCTCAGGGCACTGCAGCTCCCAGCTTTTTTCTTCATGTGTTCCCTTAAACTTTCCCAAGGAGTCTACAGTTCAAGTCTACATCTTTCCAAGGACTATCACTTCTGCTTGGGGATCATCAATCCATATGCCATCTTTTCTCTTAAGTGGTAGAACTTGTTTCTCCTGCATAACTCCCACAATTTCAGAAAACCCAGTTTTCTAAAACTGACATTCAGCCCTATTTCAGATATCACAGCATTTCTTTAGAGACAGGGCTTGATCACTTCATTTAAGGAGCTACCAGAAGGAGCATTATAGCCCTGGAATGTAGTTGTACCAACATCTTCAGAAAATTCGAGGTGTCAGTTAATACTCCAGAACCAGATTCTCCACTTTGCTAGATGCTGGAGTCGAGTTTGACATAACGCCCAAATTACTAGGGAGGGGCTGTCAGTTTATGTTTCCACACTTCCTCTACAACTAAAAAGGCGTCCAAAGGCAGCACTTCTATTTAAACAACGTTTTTTGTTTTAATTGAGGAGACACAGAAGAAACTGAATGGCCTGAACGTTGTGTTTATTGTATTTGCTGAAAAGATGCCGACTGGCCTAGAATTTATGGAGCAGCTGAGATGGAATCTACCAGTCTCAAAGATGCCCCGTTTTAAAAAATATATTGGCCTCCGATTGCTCTTCCATACCATGTATCCTCGCCGGACATTTTTCTTTTGTAAAACTAAAAAAAATATTTTATATCATTTATTTATTATTATTATTTTTAGCTCCGGCTCAAAGCCTCGCTGGACGAATTTTAAAGGTATGTTGGTTAATGTCATGCCTTCACCGTAACTAGGGGATAGGGCGGGTAACTGCCACGCTTGTTTTAAAGGTAGGGAAACCCAGGGCCAGGAAACAACTAGAATCAGACGGTATTTCCTAGCTCCTTGATGGCGCTTCTCATGGCCCCAACAAAATCATGAAATAACCCACTCACCTGTACGCACCGGGCCTGCCCCACCCACTCCTCCCAGAGCCCGAGAACACCCAGCCTCTAGGAACAGCAAGCAAGGCTCCAGGTATCCCCGGGCGCGCACCCACGGAGCTGGGCAGGCCTCGGGCCCCGCAGGCTCCGCCCTGTCACGTGACACCAACCATGGGCCGCCCCTCCTGGGAGGGGAGGGCACGACCCGTCTCTCGCCTGCGCAGAAGGGGCTGGAGGCGGGCACGTCCGGTTGACTGACAGCTCGTGCCGCGGCATCGGGAAAGGACCCGGCTGCTCGCGGGCGGCGCAGTCGCCGCAGCCGCGGAGTCCGACGGCGCTGGTTCGCTTCGCTGTGTGCTCGCGGTGAGAGGTGCGGTGGGGCGGCCTCAGGCCGGCCTGACAGGCTCGTGAGGGGAAGAATGACCCAGGAGGGACGGCGGGGACCTGGGACGGGGGTCTGCGAGGGGTGACAGCTGGGAGCGCCGTGGGGCGGGGGCGCGAGGAGGGAGGAGGGGTCCGCGGGGTAGGCGGGGGCGGGGCCTCGCGGGCCGGGGGCTCAGGCCGCGATTCTCCGCGGGCTCCTAGCCTGCTGGGAGGCAAAGGGAATAGGGGAAGGTCGCCGGGAGCCCATGGGCGGAGGGGCAGTGCGGACGCCGGTGAATGACTGCAACCCGGGTCGCTGCCGGGAGGAGGCGCCCCCAAACCCGCGGCAGATGGTGGCAGCAGGTGGCTTTGGGATGGAGCTGGTGTCCCAGTCTTGGGGGAAGAAGAAACCCCGGACTCCTGCAAGGGCATTCTGGGGAGAGGGTGCAGGGACCCAGGGGGTAAAGACATTGGCGAATCGTGCGTGTTTGCGGCTTGATGAAGTTGCTGCCTCAGCGCTCCCGGGGCTAGCAGGGTGGGGTGAGAGCAAGGGTCTTCCTGGCCTGGGTGGCCACCCCTGTCCGTTCTGCCTCTTCCCTCTGCTCTTGATGGGCCAGTGAGCAAAGGGGAGGATTGCAGAGAGCATAGCAATGGAAATGCGGTTTTAGCAGCTCAGTTTAGGACCGCTGGATCAGGTGGAATTGAACACGTTTAGAGGATCTCGGAAAGGGCAGAATTGAGTGTTCTGGAGCTGGGTGCGTGCCCCCCATCCCCGCCCTTGTCCGGGGTTTGTGCTTCCTTGGGTTGCAGGTTGATTAGACTTGGGAAGATGAAAAGGGGAAGAGGAAAAAAAGACTTTGCAGGGGCACCAGCCGGGTCCTCTTCCTCTCTAGTTAGAGGCCAGGCATGAGTCCCGGCCTCCAGATTGTGCAGGAACAGCCTCTGAGCTGGCACAGGTGAGGCGCCCCTGACGTGGAGGTAGTGGCTGTGTTGAGTCAGTGTTAGAGGCAGGCTGACAGCTGTCAGGGCCAAGGCTGCTTTAGCCAGGCTGCGACTTGATGTTGATGTTTCAGATTCATTTCCTTAGAGGCAACCCCCTCCCTCAACCTAAAAGCAGGGCAGAGAGATGCTTAACACCGAATGTGCAAAGGAAAAAGGTGTGGGTTATATTGCATGTGAGCGTTCCTTCCTGTCTTCCCCCCTTTTCTCCTGGGAAGCGTATGTTCTCCATTGTTCAGTGTCTCTCTTTGGCTGTCACTTGTTTTTATTTCCACTTTGTTCAGAAATAGGACTGCATACGCCTTTGAAGCACGGGACGAAAGGCTATTGAGATTGGCTCGCAATGAAAAAGTTGACTCATGAGATTTTCTTTTTCCATTAAAGAGATGAAGATGGCGTGGGACTCACATGTAGGCAGCCTTCACGATCAGATCATCACTAGCCTTTCTGTGTTACGTTCTGACGTTTCTGGCGGTGTTTGCCTTTTGTATGGGACCTGTCAGTGTGAAGGTTGGTTTGCGTTATTTGAGATGTAACAGCCAAAGGCAATGAGAAGCCACTTGGTGACGGAGTGAATCACAAGCCTTAAATAATTTGCTGCTGAATGCCAGAAAGTGGAGGATTTCCATAGATATTGGCTATGGCTCTCTTTTCATGACAATAACTCCTTCTTCAAAGGTGAATTGCTTTATAGTACCCCAGTGGCTCTGAGGAGCATCTTTTAGGACAGTCCCCAGGAAGGGTTTGGGGTGGGATGAGTCATGCTGCGTGCCTCTCTCTCCTCCCACCTTCTCCCTCCTTTCTCTCATAAAGCAAAAGTAATCAGGTTAAAAGAAACACCAAAAACAGCCTGGAACAGTTTTTTAAAAAAGTCATGAGAAGTCAACCAGCAGCAGGAAAGACATGCAAAGGCAGGAGTAAAAACCCTATTGTCCATAATGAGCCTCACTTTCATACTTCACAAGGGTTTTCCCACGCAGACTCTTGGCTGATCTTCATTATAAGCTTGGCAATCAGGATGGGTTTGTTACCGTTCCCATGTCACAGATGAGGAAACTGAGGCTGAGTGACTTGCCCAGGGTCACTTTGCTACTGGGGGCACAGTGAAGTGATCAGCCCAGCCATCTGACACTGGATATAGCAGCGCTTACCACTCTGTGGAATGGGAAGTGGGGCAGATCCGGGTGGGTTGTGCCTCACACAAGGGGTCCTCAGAGGCTTGCAAAACATCCTTCTCTTCCACCACCTGCCCAGCTTACCGACTCCACTGCAGCACCCCTGCCCCCGCCCCAAGCTTGAGGTAGTCTGCGTGGACTCAGATTTATTTAGACGTCCTTGAGAAATCCAATAGGAAGTATGATTTCAAAGAGCGTCTTTTGCTTAAGTCTTTGTGTTTCCACATAGCCCAGGTGTCTTCAGCTGTGTGAGGCAAGAGAGCATGCAGTTCTAGAATCGTTTTCCTTGTCCTCCACCCGAAAGAGAAATGCAGCAGTTGTGAAACCGAGGGAGCTGACCCAGTAACTTTGTTTATTCTAAACCATTTTTTATATGTGGCATTGTATGCATTATGGTGACACTTAAAAAAAATAAGCCATAGGGCCGGGCGTGGTGGCTGTCGTTTTCCTGTAATTCCAGCACTTTGGGAGGCTGAGGCAGGTGGATCACCTGAGGTCAGGAGTTCAAGAACAGCTTGGGCAACATCTCCTTATTAGCTTCTTAACACGGTTTTCCCATGTTAAGAAACCCCGTCTCTACTAAAAATACAAAAATTAGCTGGGCATGGTGGCGGGTACGTGTAATCCTGGCATCCTGGCTGAGGCAGAATCACTTGAACCCAGGAAGTGGAGGTTGCAGTGAGCCGAGATTGCGCCACTACACTCCATCCTAGGTAACAAAGAAAGGTTCCATCTCAAAACAAACAAACAAAAAAACCCCAAAAGGGCGTAGTTGTTCTCAGAGGGAAGAACAAGTTTTAATCCCACTTTCTAAATCTGGGCATCACAAAGAGGACTTCGGGGGAGGTTGGCCGATAAATGTTTCGGCAAGTCAGTGGTATAAAACAATGGAAAGCCAAGGCAACCCCGGGCACGTGAACAGAAGTATAGGTCTGGAATGAAACAGGGGACAGTCCTAGTCTACTCCATGCTTAGAACATTGTGTTCTTTTCTGAACATCACATGTAATGAACGGTGTAGAAAAAAATAAGCATATTCATTGGAAACTGCTACAGTGGTGAATGAATTAGACGTAAGCCTGGAGAAGCTTGGGAATTGTGATTTATTAAGCCCAGGGTTCCAAGAATCAAGGGACAAAAGTAATAGAAAGACTTGGCCTTGGCTGGGTGTGGTGGCTACACTTGGAATACCAGCACTTTGTGGGGGCCAAGGCAGGCGGATCACCTGAGCCCAGGAGTTCAAGACCAGCCTGGGCAACATGGCAAAACCCCGTCTCTACCAAAAAATATACAAAAATTAGGCAGGCGTGGTGGTGCAAACCTGTAATCCCAGCTACTAGGGAGGCTGGGGTGGGAGGATCACTTGAGACCCAGAGGTGGAGGTCGCCATGAGCTGAGATTGTACCACTGCACCCCAGACTTCAGTTTTAAGACCGTGATTGTGCGAGAGTGGTCGTTTAAAAACTCTGAGTTAAATCGTGTCTGTCTCCAGCAGCTTGCCAGGACCTTGGTCAACTAGGGCAACTGTGCAGGTGCTGACTGACCCTGCCTGTTTCTCCAGCTTCATCGACTGCTGCTGTCACTCACCAAGGTCTTGCCTTCTTCCTGTGCCTTGCGAGTGCCAAAATGACTCTGCCTCAGGGCCTTTGCACGGGCTGTTCCTCCCCTTTCCATGGCCAGCTTCCTGCTGTTCCCATCACTGCTGCAATATCACATCCTTAGTGAGACCTTTCCTAATAGTCAGAATAATGTTCCTTTTCCTCTGATCCCTGTCCACTCTGTCATATTATAGTGTTTTATTTTCTTCATAACAGTATCAGAAATGACCTCGTTTATTGGAGAATGCTTTTACTAGAGACGGTCAAACTTAGCCTGGCTAGTGGACCACTGGGCAAGAGAATTCAGGCACTAGACAGACAGTAATGCCAGGTCACCTTTATTTCTCTCGGGAGTGCTCTCACAAAGAACTACACACTGGAGCTTAAAGCAACCAAAATTTATTCTCACAGTTCTGGAGACCAGAAATCCAAAATTAAGGTGTCAACAGGGCTGGTTCCTTCTTGGGGACTCAGAGAGAGACTCTGTGCCTTGCTCCCAGCTTCTGCTGGTAGCCGGTGATCCGTGACGTCCCCTCACTGGCATCTGCGTCACCGCAGAGTCAGCCCCTGTGGTCACATGGCCTCCTTGTCCCTTTGTGTCTGTCTCCACTTCATGTCTTCTCCTGTGGGTCTGTGTCTCTTCTCCTCTTAAAAAGGCACCAGTCGGATTGGACTTGGGGTCCACACTACTCCATTATAACCTTCTGTTTTTTTGAGACAGAGTCTGTGTTGCCCGGGCTGGAGTGCAAGGCATGATCTCAGCTCACTGCAACTACCGCCTCCCATGCCTCAGCCTCCCATGTAGCTGGGATTACAGGTGCGTGCCACCACGCCTGGCTCATTTTTGTATTTTTGGTAGAGATGGGGTTTCGCCATGTTGGCCAGGCTGGTCTCGAACCCCTGACCTCAAGTGATCCTCCTGCCTCGGCCTCCCAAGTTGTGGGATGACCTCCACTCAACTAATTACATCCACAGAAACCCTATTTTCTTTTCTCTTTTTTCTTTCTTTCTTTTTTTTTTTTTTTTTTTTTGAGACAGTGTGTCGCTCTGTCGCCCAGGCTGGAGTGCAGTGGTGTGATCTCGGCTCACTGCAAGCTCCGCCTCCCGGATTCACGCCATTCTCCTGCCCCAGCCTCCCCAGTAGCTGGGACTACAGGCACCTGCCACCACGCCTGGCTAATTTTTTGTATTTTTAGTAGAGATGGGGTTTCACCGTGTAAGCCAGGATAATCTCAACGTCCTGACCTCGTGATCCGCCCACCTCGGCCTCCCAAAATGCTGGGATTACAGATGTGAGCCACCGCGCCGGGCCCACAGAGACCCTATTTTCAATTAAGTTCACAGGTTCCCTGGGCTAGAACCTCAACATATCTTTTGGGTCCAGGGGTTGCAGGGGCGGGGGCGCCTAAATTCAATCCGTAATGCCTTCCAGCATCAAGATGCAGTGACGTTTTAAAGGGAAAAATTGGCAAGAGGTGCTCGGTTATTTTTAGGGATAATGACAGGGATGTGGACATTTTTACGAGAAGCATTCATGATCCTTACGATTTGGGAGTCGAGTGCTGACCATTGTGCTTCACCATGAAGAGGGCGAGCAATCCAGTGACCTGCCCAAGGCCGTGCAGCTCCTGACAGTGAGAATCTCCGCAATTCTGATTGCAGAGCCCACAGCTTCTTTACCCCTCCCGGCAGGGACGCCACCACTGCCCCAGGTCAGGACACTGGGTTTCTCCGATGCACTCTGCAGGGGTCCAGAGAGATGATTCCCTTCCTTTGCGTTTTGCTGCACTGGTCCTTGTAGTGGAGGAACAGCTCATCGGCGTCCAGCAGTGAAATAAATGGCGCGGCTGAATACAGTGCCCTCCCACTTAGGCAATGCTTCCCAGAGGCGGTGGCGTATGTAGAAGCCTCCTCCCGCGTGTGATTTGGAAGGGCTGTTTACCAAGGCCTCCAGAGCTTCTGCGTCTCAGATGTGACCAAGGATGAGCCCTCAGGGAGGTCACAGAGCAACTTTTCTCCCTTTGGGCTGGGAGTGGGGGCAGGGGTGGGGGAAAGGTAGAGCAGGACTGGTGCCAGCTGACTTCTCTGGTGACTGGCACCTGCAGCTGGAGAGGCCTCAATTCCTGGATCTGTCACCCAGATACCCAATATGCCCCGTCTTTATTTGTTTTTATTTTTGACTGAGTAATATGTGCAGATGGCACCAAATTCAGATGATACAGAAAGATGTCGTAGTTTGTCCCTCCCTGCCCCCGCCGCTTCCCAGTGACCCTCCCCAGCGGCATTACTGCCCATTTCTTGTGTCTCCTTCCAGAGATCTGATCTCCTTTTAATGTCCCCAATTACCTTCATCCCTCTCACCCCATGGGTCATGCTCGCCATCCCTCCCCTCAATCCGTCCTTCCTCCAACCTCGCCACAGCCCATCTGTGGTGACAGATGACTTGTTTCCCCGTTAAGAGCGGATGAGACTAGGCGCGGTGGCTGATGCCTGAAATCCCAGCACTTTGGGAGGCCGAGGCAGGTAGATCACTGGAGGTCAGGAGTTCCAGACCAGCTTGGCCAACATGGTGAAACCCTCTCTCTTACTAAAAATACAAAAATTAGCCAGGCGTGGTTATGGGTTCCTGTAAGCCCAGCTACTAAGGAGGCTGAGGCAGGAGGATCGCTTGAACCCGGGAGGTGGAGGTTGCAGTAAGCTGAGATCACACCATTGCACTCCAGCCTGGGCGACAAGCGGGAAACTCCATCTCCAGAAAAAAAAAAAAAAAAAAAAAAGCCGATGGCTGTACTCCTGCCAAGGAGTTTATCTGGGGAAGGAAGGTGCTTAGCAGAAATGAGTCTGTACAGTTAAATGTGGGGCAAGAGTGTGGGGAAAGTGCTTTTATTTATAGAGTGGTTTTCATAGTCTTGTGCCTTAGACTTCACTGGGTAGGGTTTGCCATGTCCAGGGCGAGTACGGAGGACTCCCTGGAAGGAGGGTGACGGAGACAGTTTACCTTATGTGGCTGAGGTATAAAAATTGTGTGGTCGTTATTATGGCTCATATTTTTAGGGTTTCTTCTGTCCACGCCCAGCTGTGTGCCCAGTACCTTATGGGGCTGTCACTTCAGCCCTCACAAAAACAGTGTAATGTAGCCACAGTTACTGTCCCCGTTTCACAGGTGAGAAAACTGAGGCATAGAGAGGCGGAGTAACATGCCTCCGTCACACAGTGTGTAAGAGCAGTGCCAGCACGTGGGTCAGGGCAGCCCATTTCTGGGCCTGGGTTTCTTTGCCTCTCCCCTGTGCCGCCTCTCCCGACAGAGTGCGGGTCACCTTTGAGACCCCCTGTCACCAGAGACAAGTGCTCTGCAGGGCATTGGGCCCCTAAGCCCCACCTCGCACCTGTGCACCTGCCTCTGCCCCTTCCCCAGGCTGAGCCGTCAGCTACCCTGCTTCCTCTCAGCCTTCTGATTTCCACCTGGCTCTCAAAGCCCCAGGCACCAGGACATCTTCCCGGAGCCCCTGGTTCTCAGCACAGGGCCACAGCGGTGCTGGGTCTGTCCCCTGTCCCGTGGCAGGCGCCTGTCTCTTGCCCTCTTCGCCACCCGTTCCTCTCTGAGCAGGTCAGAAGTGGCTCTGCAAGTCCTGTGTTGTCCTGCTCATTTTTCCGTTCCCCAGGCCTAGCCCAGTGCCCAGCACAGAGCAGGTGACGAAGAAATGCTGGTGGCACAGGAAGCTGGTGGTTTAAGAAGCCCTGGTCTCCACCCGGCTCTGTGGGGACCCTCCTCTCCCAGATTGTTTTTTTTTTTTTTTTTTTTTTGAGACGGAGTCTTGCTCTGTCGCCCAGGCTGGAGTGCAGTGGCCAGATCTCAGCTCACTGCAAGCTCCGCCTCCCGGGTTCACACCATTCTCCTGCCTCAGCCTCCCGAGTAGCTGGGACTACAGGCGCCCGCCACCTCGCCCAGCTAGTTTTATGTATTTTTTAGTAGAGACTGTGTTAGCCAGGATGGCCTTGATCTCCTGACCTCGTGATCCGCCCGTCTCGGCCTCCCGAAGTGCTGGGATTACAGGCTTGAGCCACCGCGCCCGGCCTCTCCCAGATTGTAAAAGGAAGGCTTTGACCTCAAGTCTTCTAGTGTCAGAATCTTCCCTCACTTTGCTTACAATGTTTGTTTTGTTTTTTGTTTGTTTGTTTTTAGAGATGAGATCTTGCTCAGTTGTCCAGGCTGGAGTGCAGTGGTGCAACCACCGCTCACTGCAGCCTCGACCTCCCAGGCTCGAGTGATCCTTCCACCTCAGTCTGCCAAGTAGCTGGGACTACAGGCATGCGCCACCATGCCTGGCTAATTTGTTTTTATTTTTTATTTTTAGTAAAAATAGGATCTTGGCTGGGCGCGGTGGCTCACAGCTGTAATGCCAGCACTTTGGGAGGTCAAGGTGGGCGGATCACAAGGTCAGGAGATCGAGACCATCCTGGCTAACACGGTGAAACCCCATCTCTACTAAAAAAAATACAGAAAAATTAGCCAAGCGTGGTGGCAGGCGCCTGTAGTCCCAGCTACTCGGGAGGTTGAGGCAGGAGAATGGCGTGAACCCGGGAGGCAGAGCTTGCAGTGAACTGAGATCCCGGCATTGCACTTGCAGCCTGGGCAACAGAGCAAGACTCTGTCTCAAAAAAAAAAAAAAAGAAAGAAAGAAATGGGATCTTGCTATGTTGCCTGGGCTGGTCTTGCACTTCTCGGCTCAAGCAATCCTCCCGCCCTGGCCTCCCAAAATATTGGGATTACAGGCATGAGCCACCACACCTGGCCTGTGTAGAGTGTTTAAACAGGCTTCTTTCCTCCTTCTTTGTTTGTTTCTTTAACAGCTTATTGAGTATGTTTTAGATATCATAACATTTTCCCATTTCAATTGTACAATTTAGTGATTCTTAGTAGTTTTACTGAGTGGTGCAGCCTTCATCATAATCTAATTTCAGAACATTTCCATCATCCCATTAACCAAACCCCTTTCACATTTGCAGTCTCTGCCCCCACCTCCCAGTCTGGCCTCTGACAACCACTAATCCAGTTTTTGTCTCCATGGATTCACCTGTTCTGGACATTTCGTAAACATGGAATCGTCCAGTATGTGGCCTTGTAACTAGATTCATTTATAGTTCGTCACTGTCGTAGCATGTGTCCGTGCTCTGTTCCTTTCTACTGTAGGTGTTTTTAGTGATTATCTGGTACTGGGAAAGAGTGCCGGTGCCTTCTGGCCCTTTGCACTCGTCTCCATCTGCCCTCTTGCAGATGGAGCCTTTGATTGTGGGGTGGACGAGCGGGCAGTAGCCCTCCTGGGTGTGCTTACATATTGCGCCATAGACCTTGCGTGACTGCCACAGTGTGCCTGTACTGTCCTCTTTCTGTTCCAGGATCCAGTCCAGGGCACCACACTGCATGTGGTCACACCTGCCCAGCCCTGCCTCCCCTGGGACGGCTCCCACCTTTCCTTATTTCACACACAGTTTGGTGGTCTCCGTGTGACACGGGATCTTCATAGCTCCCAGAAGGAAAGAGATGCAGCGGCAGTGTGTGTGTGAGGTCCGCCTCGCTCAGTAGGAAGAACCTGACTTGAGAAAATCCTGCTTTCATTCTTGCAGGGTTTCTGGCCTTATTCCAGAAATGTTCTCCTGCCTCTAAATATCAGAAATGAATGGCCAGGACCCATTGCTCTGTAGGAGTAGTTTCTAGCCAAGGCTGATGGGGATGGTAAATTAGAAGAAGGAAAGGAGAGAGAAGGGAATTTTTTTTTTTCTCTTCATGACTGAGTCCATGTAGGAAAGCATGTGCCTGACAGACCATCTTCTTCAGTGACATCCTTTTCTCTGCCAGGTGTGTTTGGAGACATTTTCCTGGCCTTTACATCATAGCCAGGCATGACTCACAAGCAGATGACTCAGTGACAAAAGTGACCAATGAGCTAGGGGAAAATGAGAATCTAGAAATAGTGGAACAAATGGAAAATGCCAGAGTCAGTGCGTGTGGACGGCCGCTGTGACGCTGACATCCTTGAGTTAGGGGATGTCGGATGAACCTAGGACGCTGGACGCTGGGATACAAAATGGGGCCGTGAAAGGAGGGGTGGAAGCCTCCTGAGGGAAGAGAACCACATTCTGAGTGAATAGTAGGTATCGAGAATGAAATAAAAGAATGACATGAGACCAAAGCAGTGTCCATGTGTCACTATCAAACCTAAGACTCCCTCCCCATAATTTTTAAAAAACTTAATTTGCAGTGGTTGGAAGGGAATAGAAAATCCGATAATGAAGTAAAACTAGTCGAATCCCCACTCTACTCAGTAAGAGGCAGATTATGTTGAACTTCATTACACAGAACAACATCGCTCCTAGAATCCCAAGGCCCAATTTGGATAATAAAAAACACTTTACGAGTCTGCTCTTGTGGAAGGAAGCGATATTCTACATAATCAGAAATGTAATGGAAGTAGAGTTAACAAAGTCATGTATGCTGTGGGAAAGAAGTTGCGTGTCTCACATCCCCTCTCCCTCCTCCAGGTAACCCTCCCAAGTGAGCTGGAGTGGCCAAGAGCGGAGGGGCCCCGTGAGGCAGCGCCTGCCGCCTGTGGTCCTGCATCTGCTCTTGCTAGCATGCCAGTCCACTCTCCACACAGTGGCCAGAGTCCAGCATCTTTCCAAAATCGAGGTTACGGCATTCCCGAGGTTTAAACCCTCCAGTTGCTCCTGGGATGTATTCCCAAGTCTGTAACTTGGCCTGCAAATCCCTGCAGCCCTCCCACCCTCAGCTCCTTCCACACCACCTCTGTGCATCCCACTGGACCACACTGCGTCGCTATGGATAGAATGGCCCAGGTCCGTGCCCTTGAAGAGCATTGAGTTTGCCTCTTCCCTGGGCTGGGCCCCATGGCCTCCGGATCGTAGTGACCTCCCTGCTTTCTCAGGCTGAAGGTGCTACTTGCTGCCAGCTACCTTCCCTAACCCAGCACAGTCCAGCAGAAATGCAAGACGCACCACATGTGTGATTTTAAATCTAGCAGCCACCTTAAACAAGTAAGGATATCTAGCAGTATAATCTATTTTTTAATTGGCCGGGTGCAGTGGCTCATGCCTGTAATCCCAGCACTTTGGGAGGCCGAGGTGGGTGGATCACTTGAGGTCAGGAGTTCAAGACCAGCCTGACCAACACAGTGAAACTCTGTCTCTACTAAAAAGACACAAAGATAGCTGGGCATGGTGGTGGGCACCTGTAATCCCATGGTGGCGGGCACCTGCTCGGGAGGCTGAGGCAGGAGAATCACTTGAACCTGGGAGGCGGAGGTTGCAGTGAGCCGAGATTGGGCCACTGCATTCCAGACTGGGCAACAGAGCCAGAGTCAGCCTCAACAAAAAAGAGAAAGAATGTCTTGTTAATAGATTCTATTATTCTATGTAACCCAATACCAGTATATCCAAAATATTATTATTTCTACATGTAATCTATATAAAAATTATTAATGAGATAGTTTACCTTCTCTTTTCTGCCCAAAGTCTGAAATCTGGTGTGGTCAGCAGGTCACAGCTTGAACAAGCACATTTATGGGCTCAAGGGCCACATGTGGCCAGCAGCTACCACAGTGGGCAGCACAGCTCTGACCTGTTAGTGACGTTTTTTATTCATAGCACAGATGATGGCTATAATATCTTTTGTTTGCTTTTTTGCTCTCTGACTAGCACATAAGCTCCCTGAGGGCCAGGCCTTTGTCTCTTTCACCCAGAGCAATGCCTGGTGCACTGTAGATGTTCAGTAATACTTGTTGACTGATTGAGTGGACGGAGGCCAAACACAAACCCTCAATTCTCCTGCTGCTCTAGAGGCCACAGAGTAGTCAATGCCATTGGGAGCCTATTTTAACCCGGGCCATTTAATGTCACAAGGTTCCTTGTAACACAGAACACTGTTTTATGTAGGGACTTATGTATCATCAAAGGTCTTTATGATTACTCTTTTTTATTTTTTTGAGACAGGGTCTCACTGTGTTGCCCAGGCTGGAGTGCAGTTGCACGATCAGGACTCACTGCAGCCTCAACCTCCTGGGATGAAGTGATCCTCCTGCCTCAACCTCCTGAGTAACTGAGACTGTAGACATGTGCCACCACGCCCAGCTACTTTTATTTATTTTTTTTATAGATGGGGTTTTGCTGTGTTGCCTATGCTGGTCTTGAATTCCTGGGCTCAAGTGATACTCCCACCTCAGCCTCCTGTGTAAATGGGCCTACAGACATCTGCCACCATGCCTGGCTAAGTTTTGTATTTTTTGTAGCAATGGGGTTTCGCCACGTTGGCCAGGCTGGTCTTGAACTCCTGACCTCAGGTGATCCCCCTGCCTCAGCCTCCCAAAATATTGGGATTACAGGTGTAAGCCACCACTGCTGGCATGATTACTCTTTTTTGGGTTGTTTTTTTTTTTTTTTTGGATGATGGTGATACCAAAGAAAGAAAGAAAGGTTTTCTTTATTCTTTTTTTTCCTTTTTTTGAGGTGGACCTCACTGTGTCACCCAGGCTGGAGTGCAGTGGCGCCATCTTGACTCACTACACCCTCCACCTCCCGGGTTCAAGCGATTCTCCTGCCTCGGCCTCCTGAGTAGCTGGGATTACAGGCATGCGCTACCACGCCTGGCTAATTTTGTATTTGTAGTAGAGACAGGGTTTCACCATGTTGGCCAGGCTAGTCTCGAACTCCTGACCTCAGGTGATCCGCCTACCTCAGCCTCCCAAAGTGCTGGAATTACAGGCGTGAGCCGCTGTGCCCGGCCATAGGAGGGTTTTTAACAGGAAGCAAGTGCAGAGATTGAGATGCTTTGAAGCTGTTGCTTGGAGTTAATGTAGATCAGGAATTTTCACCTGGAGACATTTGCAGTTGTGACAACCCAGGGGTCCTTCTGGCATCTAGTGGGTGGGCCCGGGAGTGCCTCAGGCATCCTATAGTGCAAGGACAGCCCCCACCACAAGGAATGACCCAGCTCAAATGTTAAGAGTGCCTTTGTCAAGAAACCCCATTGTTGGCTGGGCGTGGTGGCTCACACCTGTAATCCCAACTACTTGGGAGGCTGAGGTAGGAGGATCGCTTGAACCCAGGAGGCAGAGGTTGCAGTAAGCTGAGGTCACACCACTGCACTCCAGCCTGGGTGACACAGCGAGACTCTGTCTCAAAAAAAAAAAGAAACTCCACTGCCAATCATCGCAGCTACACATTTGTTGCTGTCTTGGTATTGCCTCTGGTAATGTCGGGAAGGTTTTTAACTTCAGGAAACTTGAGAGGTTCCACGCAGGCCCCATCTTTTCATTCCCTTCTCTCCGTTCAGGTTAAACCCTCCCCAATCTATCATTGCTTTTCCTAAAAGCACAGACCAAATGGGAGCGGCCTGCAGCCAAAGCATTTGAGATGAAAGAAAATTGGCTCCACTTGTAAACTACAGATGAGAATTTTGCAGAGAAGCCATCTAGAGAAGCATGTGCCTTGAGAACTGTGGATCAATACACTTAAAGCAGTCCTTGGAACCTATTTAGATACCCTTGAAGCAAAACAGCCACAGAAACGTCTTTCTTTTCACTCACATGCAAGTAAACATCTGCCAACTCCACCATTTCCAGGCTCCTCAAAAATGCATTTGCATATTGCAAAGCAGGACTAGAGTGCAGAATGAGATGTATTTTAATTCTTGTTATATATTAAGGTCCCCTAAATAAGAATTCAGCTCCTGTTTTATTATGGGTAGAAAAGTGGTTGATTATATATGTTTCAGTTTTAGGGTTTTGGGGAATACTTCCAAATAGAAACTGAAGTTGTGCTAGACTAGGCAGTATTTTTTTAATCCTTCCCAACTCTCCAACTAGGTCGGAATCAGTCTGAATTAGCCATGTGGGGGATAGCAAACCACCTCACGCCTGTCGCTTCGCGCCAACTGTTTCCTCTGTCCGGAATATCTTCCGTTATATGACTGGCAGGTTCAGGCTTCTACCAGATTTCACCCAAAGAACGCAGCCCTTGAAAACCGCCCCGGGCAGAGTAGAGTTCTGCTCCTGGGCTCCTCCTGGAGTCAGAGAACGTGGCATATGGCTGTCATCTTTTCTGTGTGCATCTCTCTGGATTGTGCTTGGGAAAGGAAGGGTCGTGTCCCATTCATCTTTCTTTCCTAGGATTTATCGCAGTTCTAGTACTTGGTAGGGGCTTAAAGATGGTTGCCAAGTGAATGGCTTGAACTCGTCAAAGTAACACCTTTTATCTCTACTCGGGCGCTGCCTCCATCTATAAGGAAAGGAGAAGGGCAGAGAGACAGTAGCTGTCCTCTTCAGCCTCAGGTGGTGAAATTCCCAGACCTGGCACTGAGCAGAGAGATGACAAGCCACCCGGGACGGGAGGGACCCTGGGTTCCCCTGGTTCTCTGTGTTTCCAGCTGGTGACACGGTAGGTGGAAAGTGGGGGTTCTAGACCCATCTGAGGAAACCGCCACTTGACTTTGGGGATACAGCTCCACCTTGTCACTTCACTCTCTGGGCTTCAGTGTCCCGCTCTCAAAACAATTCCCGGGAATCCGAGCCTTTGCCCCTGCGCTGCCCACTCCTGTCCCTTCCTTATCTGTCTGCCAAGTCCCTACCCATTTGCCAGAAGCCTGAAGTCTCATGTAACCCTGACATCCTGGGATTTTATTTGAGTAACACAAAGTCTAGAATTAATTAGTGCGTAGCTGTTTTGTTCCCACTTCTTTGCAGACATCCTTTATTCTCTTATAATTATTTTAATAACATTCAACTCTTTTCTTTTGGCAGCGAGTATGTTCTGTGAAAGCCCAGCATTTATGGGTGAAAAGTGCTAAGCCCTCCTTGTTAGTCAGTCCCTACTAAAGTGGGAACTAGAGAAGTTGAGATGCTTTGGATGGGATATCAAATTGCTAATTACATGTGGCCTGTGTGTCTTCCAAATGAGGAGACCTGTAGGTTGAGCCTTTTCCCATGGCTCTTGGTAGAGGGAGAGTTAATCCACCCCGCTGTACTGCAGCTATGTGAAGGGTCCTTATCTATCCCCCAAATGAGCAAATAGGGGACAGGGTCCTTGTCCATACCTGAAATATTGTAAGGCTGTGGACTCCCGTGCCTGGAGTCCTGGGTTTTTCTAGACACTTCCATCTTGGCTCTGTAGCCTCAGGCAACTGTTTAACCCTTTTAAGCCTTGAAGTTTCTTTTTTTTTTTTTATTTTTATTTTTTGAGACAGAGTCTCACTCTGTCGCCCAGGCTGGAGTGCAGTGGCCGGATCTCAGCTCACTGCAAGCTCCGCCTCCTGGGTCTACGCCATTCTCCTGCCTCAGCCTCCCGAGTAGCTGGGACTACAGGCGCCTGCCACGCCACGTCGCCCGGCTAGTTTTTTGTATTTTTTAGTAGAGACGGGGTTTCACCGTGTTAGCCAGGATGGTCTCGATCTCCTGACCTCGTGATCCGCCCGTCTCGGCCTCCCAAAGTGTTGGGATTACAGGCTTGAGCCACCGCGCCTGGCCAAGCCTTGAAGTTTCTTCCTCCATGAAGTGGGGATAATAGTTTTAGCTCATATGTTACTGGAGAATGAAATCAGATATTTAGTGTCTGGTATGTAGGGAATATACAATAAATGTGAGTTATAGTTATTATGTCATTATCAAAAAGTAGTAAATAATGGTAATACTGAGTGTTGTGGAAAAGAACAGTCCAGACCAGCATGGCTCCCTCCCAGCAGTGCCATGGACAGAGGCAGCAGCAGGCAGCGGTCGGCTTGGCCTTTCTGCAGGGCATTCGTCAGGCCACACCGTGGCACTCGGAGGCAGGCAGGCTTCTGAGATTCCCTGAGAGGGAGGAGCAGAGACTTTTGAAATGTCTGAAAGTGCCATCCTTTTATTCAAATATAAGTTTTTAAGGAAAGAAAAATTTTAGAAAACTGTGATTGTGTATAACTTCTATAATGAGTGGGATACACATCCTTATTTATTTTTAACAACTACGAGGTTTATAAACAAGTAGTGGGAAAAATAATTCTTTACATTTGCTAATATGTTATAACAGGCACAAACCGAAATACAATTTTAGACTAGCAGTGTATAAAAATACTTTTTAAATAGTCATTTTGATAGGTACAGTAGCACTTGGAAAAATAGCTGTGTAGTTATTCCTTGTGAGGACCTACTAAAACAACTCCATTCACTGCCCCCAGCTGCAACTGAAAGCACAAACCTGGCAAGCAAGTTCTCTTACCCAGATACACACCACACACACCTGTGCACTGAAATAACCTCCAGCCCCCATCTGTGGTGCACATTGGTGAGGCATCCGTCTCAAACAGGGCATGAGATGACAGTGTTTGGAGCTTGTTGCTTCTTGGTTGTTGTTGTTGTTTTTTTTTTTTTTTTTTTGAGACAGAGTCTCGCTCTGTCACCCAGGCTGGAGTGCAGTGGCACCATCTCAGCTCACTGCAACCTCTGCCTCTTGGGTTCAAGCAATTCTCATGCCACAGCCTCTTGAGTAGCTGGGAGTACAGGCATGCACCACCACGCCCAACTAATTTTTTGTATTTTTAGCAGGGCTGAGATTTCACCATGTTAGCCAGGTTGGTCTTGAACTCCTGACCTCAAGTGATCCACCCACCTCAGCCTCCCAAAGTGCTGGGATTACAGGTGTGAGCCACTATGCCTAGCCAGGAAAAGTGATGTTTAATGGATTGAAATGCCTTAATTGAGGCCGGGCGTGGTGGCTCACGCCTGTAATCCCAGCACTTTGGGAGACCAAGGCAGGCAGATCACCTGAGGTCGGGAGTTCAAGACCAGCCTGACCAACATTGAGAAACCCGGTCTCTACTAAAAATACAAAATTAATCGGGCATGGTGGCGCATGCCTGTAATCCCAGCTACTCAGGAAGCTAAGGCAGGAGAATCTTGAACCCAGGAGGCAGAGGTTGTGGTGAGCGGAGATCGCACCACTGCACTCCAGCCTGGGCAACAAGAGCGAAACTCCGTCTCAAAAAAAAAAAAAAGAAAAGAAAAGAAATGCTTTACTTGAATCTTCTTGTTTGTAGACTGGCATGAACGTTTTTCCATCTTTGTTTCTTAAAAACCTCAATAGGACAGAAAGAAGGAAGCCTGCCTCATCTTTTCCTTTTGTAGTCACTCATGAACTTCTCTGTGGCTTGGGCCCTTGTCCCGTCAGCAGTGAAGACACTGGATCAGTCGTATTGGTTTGTAACTGAGGGGAGGTGAACTGGTGGTGCCCACTGTGTGTGCAGGGACTCTGGTCCCCAGGAAGGCACAGCAAGTGTCCCCTGTGTCATCTAGGGCAGGTCACAGTGTTCAGCGAGGTGACTCAGGAATCAGGTCCCTCATAGTATCCCAGAGGGGGACACGTTGACAGTGTTTCCTTTCTTGGGGTTCGAAGTGATCCCTGCTGTCCCGGAAACATAGTCTCTGTCCATCTACCACCACAAAGTAATGCTCCTCTTTTTTTTTTTTTTGAGACAGAGTCTCCCTCTGTCACCTGGGCTGGAGTGCAATGGTGCGATCTCAGCTCACTGCAACCTCTGCCTCCCAGGATCAGGCAGTTCTTCTGCCTCAGCCTCCTGAGTAGCTGGGACTACAGGCATGTACCACCACACTTGGCTAATTTCTGTTTTTTGTAGAGACAGGGTTTCACTTTGTTGGCCAGGCTAGGCTGGTCTCAAACTCCTGACTTCGTAATCCGCCTGTCTCAGCCTCCCAAAGTGCTGGAATTACGGGCATGAGCCACCGTGCTCAGCCAGTAATCTCCCTCTTAAGAAGCCATCCGGCCAGGTGTGGTGGCTCACGCCTGTAATCCCAGCACTTTGGAAGGCCAAGGTGAGCGGATCATGAGGTCACGAGATCGAGAACATCCTGGCTAACACAGTGAAATCCCGTCTCTACTAAAAATACAAAAAAATTAGCCAGGCGTGGTGGCAGGCACCTGTAGTCCCAGCTACTTAGGAGGCTGAGGCAGGAGAATGGCGTGAACCTGGGAGGTGGAGCTTGCAGTGAACCGAGATTGCGCCACTGCACTCCAGCCCAGGCAACAGAGCGAGACTCCGTCTCAAAAAAAAAAAAGTAATAAATAAATAAATAAAAATAAAATAGAAAAGAAAGCGCAGTCAGATGCGTTTCTAGACATCTCTGTGCCATGAAAGAGCAGGTGAATGGGAGGCTGGGGCTGCTGCACATGCCTGGTTTCAGCTGATCAGGGCTGATTTATGGCCAAGCACTCACTGTTCTTTGGGGGATCCTTATATTTGATACTTAAGCAGAGGCCCGATGACCTTGTTTGTTTGTGACAGAGTCTTGTTCTGTCACCCAGGCTGAAGTGCAGTGGCACAATCTTGGCTCACTGCAACCTCCACCTCCTGGATTCAAGTGATTCTCCTGCCTCAGCTTCCCGAGTAGTTGGGATTACAGGCACCCACCATCATGCCCAGCTAATTTTTGTATTTTTAGTAGAGATAGGGTTTCACTATGTTGGCCAGGCTGGTCTCGAACTCCTGACCTCCAGTGATCTACCTGCCTCGGCCTCCCAAAGTTCTGGATTACAGGCATGAGCTACCGCATCCGGCCCCAATGACCTTGTTTTAAGGACATGACATGGACTTCCTGGAATTGGGATTCATTTTGAAGAGTCAGTGCTCCTAAGTTGCCGCCAGGCAGGGGACCAGGTTCTGCCCTGTGCATTGGCCTCTGCTTCAGCCTGTGCAGGCTGTGTGGATGAGTGCCACTTTCTGCACCAGCGGGCACCTTGCAAGGGTTTGTGGAGCTCCAGCGAGTAGCCCACTTCCATCTGTCCATCTGGCTTGGACTTTCTGTACTTATTCTAGTCCCATGGCTGTGCTCCTGCAGGGCTAGGCAGATGACGGCAACCACCGATAATGTGCATCTCAAAGGGACAGCCACCCGAGGAAGGGTCACAGGAAATGTCACAGGGGGTGGGTCGTGCCATAGCCCCTGGAAATGAACCGGGACGTTGCCCTTGATTTTTGCCTGCGTTCTGGCTTTGCACATTGAGGGAGCTGCTTCAGCCCTTCCCTTGGTCTCTGGCTGTTTGAGCTTTTATGTAGAGAGCCGAGTAGGAGTCAACCCTTTGGGGCTGTCTCATGTGAAGTCTTTCTTGCCACACGCTGTGTCTTTCTCGGCTGTGCAGCTGCATCTTTCACTCATGGCTGTGCTCTTAGCAGTTTCTTACCCTGTGCAGCTTAAAAACAAACATCTTACCTAACCCAGAGTGCTTTCTACATGCCCGTGACACCTTTCTCCTTACAGAGGATGAAGAACTATGGAAAAACTCAGGGCTCTGATATTGCGAACTCCCTAAATTCTCCCACCTCCTTTCCCACATAAGCTGATGCTCAGCCCACCGCCAACCAGCATCAGCCCAGGGGAGGCCCGTCTGCTCTGCCTTCGTCATTTCTAGTCCCCCTCGGTTATAGTTCGTGTTCCTCATTCTCACAAGAAACAATCCCTTTCCTTCTTCAGATGGACGCCGCGTCTGTAGGCTGGTGCCATCCTTCGAGGTCTGCTGGTGACACACACTGAGAGGGAACCTAGGTCCAGAATGTGCTTGTCAGGAAGGGTGTGCAGCCCCGGGTTCTCTTCATGTTCACTGACTCTTTCCTTTGTCATCTTCATTCTGCCATTGAGCCTATCTAGTGGGTTTTTACAATTTCTGTCACTGTATGTTTAGTTCTAAGTGTTCCATTTGGTTCTCCTTTATACCTTCTATTTCTTTCCTGAGACTTTTGATCATTCCCTTTATGTCAAGAATACCCCTCCTTACTTCTTGGAGGGTTTTTTTTTTTTTTTTTTTTTGAGATGGAGTCTCACTCTGTCGCTCAGGCTGGAGTGCAGTGGCACCATCTCAGCTCACTGCAAGCTCTGCCTCCCAGGTTCACGTCATTCTCCTGCCTCAGCCTCCCCAGCAGCTGGGACTACAGGCGCCCACCACCATGCCCGGCTAATTTTTTGTATTTTTGGTAGAGGCGGGGTTTCACCGTGTTAGGATGGTCTCAATCTCCTGACCTCATGATCCGCCCGCCTCAGCCTCCCAAAGTGCTGGGATTACAGGCGTGAGCCACCGCGCCTGGCCAGGTTTTTTATAGTAGCTGCTATGGAGTCTGTCAGCTAATTCCAATGTCTCTGTTAGCTCAGATAAGCTGTTGATCATCTTTTCCTATGTGAGTTGAGGATATTCAACTTCTTTGTATGCTGAGTGGTTCTTGATTGGTCCTGAACATTCTGGATTGGTCCTAAACATTCTGGATTGGTCCTGAACGTTCTGGATTGGTCCTGAATATTACGTTAGGAAACTATGGTTCTTGATTCAGGCCTCTGGAACGTTGTTGGTGCCTTGGTTTTAGCAGGCAGTCTACCAGCTTGGGCTCAGGTTCTCAGTCCCTACCACTCTGCTGTGGGTTTTGGTGCCGTTTTCCAAGCCTTTGCCCGCTCTTCAGATCTGTCCACTGTGTAGCACTCCATGGCCTGCGTGGGCCCTGGGCATGCTCCGTCCTGACCTTCAGTGCTCAGGGTCTGTGCTTGAGGGCTCTGTTTACTTATGCCTCACTCAGGGCTGAGCCCACGAGCTCGTAACAACTTGACGGAGTTGTTTTCCCCAGCTCCTCCCTTTCTGCAATCTCCCGAGCACTTTCCGGTTTCCTGGGCCTCCTGTCTTCACCCCTTCAGCCAGGAGGCAGGGCTTCAGTTATCAGCTGTGCCACACTTCTCCCGTGACTGAGCTTACTTTTGTGGCCAAGCAAGAAGAGGACACAGAGAAAAAAGCCAGCAGGTTTTTCACCCATTTTGGACCACCGTTCCTGTAGCTGGAAAGGAAGGTTCCCTCCCTCAGAGCTTCAGACCCCTGCCGGCTGACCCCTCTGCTGGTGCTGTCACTGTTGCCACCACTGCCGCTATGGAATTTCCTGGGCACCAGAGAGACAGGGAGAAAAGAAAAAACCCGGGGATCTGGCCCACTGTCTCAGAACAACCAGGTGACCCCTTTCCTGTTGTTAGAGGCTTATCCTGGAGCCCCCGGGCACCCTCTTGCTCGCTTCTGGGTATCGAGTTTTATTTAGTCCAGGCTGGGGATACCAGGGTCAGGGACATGGTAGACTCACCGCAACCTTGGTGGTACTTCAAATTCTGGTTCTTCAACCCCCTTCTGCCTGCTGCTGGTCAATTCTCACAGGCATCAGCAGCTCCTCTCTGTGCCTGTCTAGCCTTTTAGCCACTTTCAGTGGGCAGGGCAGGGTGGCAGGGGCGGCGCTGACTCCCTGTGGAGTAACCATAAGGAAACCAGAAGACGTGTTTTAAAGGCCTTAAGCAGAAAAATCTGGATGAAACAAAGAAATGAGGAAGTCAGGAATAAAGTAAAGGCTGAATAATTAGGTGAGAGTGAGCAGAAGCGCCTGATATGCAGGATCCTGTGGGCCTCTGGAGCCCATCGCCTAATGCCCTCACCCATCTTTCCATGTGCACCTTGCAGAGGGAGGAGGGAAGCCCTCCACAGCCACCCCACCTTCCAGGTTGAGATGAAGGCTCCGACCGTCAGCACATGAGCCTATCCTTTCCACAGGGAGTGTCAGAAAGGTATGGATGGAGACATGGAAAGGGGTTTCTAAGAGTCAGTAGTCTTTAATCCATTATATCAAGTGTCTGTGTCCAGGTAGTCACCCACGTGCAGAGCCTCATGCTGCACAATTGGATCTGGACTTGATAAAGAATTTAGCATCTCAAAGCAGATCTCTCTCTCTCTCTTTCCCCCCTCTTTTTCTCAAAAAACAAAGCTTTTATATGATTCTTGCTTTGTTGAAAGACTTTCTCAAGCTGGATGCGCTGGCTCACACCTGTAATCCCAGCACTTTGGCGGGCTGAGGTGGGAGGGTAGCTTGAGTCCAGGAGCTGAAGGCTGCGGTGAGCCAAGATTGTGCCACTGCACCCTAGCCTGGGTGACAGAGCGAGACTCTGTCTCTAAATTATACTAGTGATGATAATAATACTAATCAAATATTGTTAAATATGTATCAACCAGATAAGGGAGGATTTCAGAAGACCACAAACGACCTGTAGAAAACAGTGGAACACAGTAACAGTCTTCCGATTTCTTCGATTTCTTTGATTTATTCGCATTGAGGGGCAGGTTTTGGGTTGGCCACAGCCCAGAAGGAGGTAGGTAGTCGGGGGGAAGTGAAGAAGGCCTCAGCAAAGGCGCAGGGTGTGTGTGAGCGGGAGAGGGAGGGAAAAGCAGCCTGATGAGGGCAGAAGTTCTTTCTTGAAGACACCAACACCGAGTACTTCTGTGAGGTTGCTTTGCCCGGTGGCCACGTCCCCTCTGTCCTTGCTCCCTGCAGAACTGCGTGGGCAGCTTCAAGCAGCTCCAGACTGCAGAGCGCCTTGGGCCCCAGCCAGCGATGGCAGGTGTCATGGGTAGGTGGGGACAGACACTAGTGGCTCTTGAACAGAGGCTCACTGTGGCCTGCCAGGCCATCCCTGGATCCAGGAGGGTTTGCAGTCTTTCCTCCCAGGCCATCCCTGGATCCAGGAGGATTTGCACAGTCTTTCCTCCCAGAGAGACACAGATGTTCTCGGTGCACAGCTGTTAGCTTTGGCCCTCCATGGGGCCAGTGGGAGCTGAGCACCAAGCCCAAAGAGAATAGAGGTTGGTTCCGTTCCACCCTCACCTACCTTGGGTTCTGATACGGTTTGGATCTATGTCCCCACCAAATCTCCTGTGGAACTGTAATCCCAGTGTTGGAGATGGGAGGTGATTGGATCATGAGGGCAAATTTCTCATGAATGGTTTAGTGCCATATCTCTTGGCACTGTCCTCGAGATAGTGAGTTCTCATGAGATCTGGTTGTTTAAAAGCGTGTGGCAGGCCAGGCAAGGTGGCTCACGCTGGTAATCCCAGCACTTTGAGAGGCCGAGGCAGGAGGATCACGAGGTCAGGAGATCGAGACCATCTTGGCTAACACGGTGAAACCCCGTCTCTACTGAAAAATTAGCCGGCGTGGTGGTGGGCGCCTGTAGTCCCACCTACTCGAGGGGCTAAGGCAGGAGAATGGCGTGAACCCAGGAGGCGGAGGTTACAGTGAGTCGAGATCGTGCCACTGCACTCCAGCCTGGGTGACAGAGCGAGACTCCATCTCAAAAAAAAAAAGGGGGTGGGGCACCTACCCTCATTCTCTCTCTTGCTCCAGTTCCTGCAACGTAGGACGTGGCTGCTTCGTCTTTACCTTTCGCTGTGTTCATAAGTTTCCTGAGGCATCCCCAGAAACCAAGCAGATGCCAGCGTGATGCTTCCTGCACAGCCTGTAGAGCCAATGACAACCTTTTTCTTTATAAATTACCCAGTCTTGATCTTTATAGCCGTGCAAGAATGGCCTCATTCACATTCACGAGGCCCAAGTCCTGCATCACTTAGGGAGCCTCTCCCAGTTCAGTAATTATATGTTGCCATCTCCGTGCCAAGGGGTTGGGGCAATATTTGTTTATTTTGCCAAATTATGCGAGAGTGGAAGGCTCAGTCGGTCTCTGTCGAAATTTTATTCAGCTGTCCCGGAGTTGGCTGCCGTGTCCTTTTATGAAAGAAGTGCAGCCCGTCACCTGGGGAGGGCACGCCTTGCGCTGAGTTCTAACACGCGGTTGTAGTGGAACCAACTCAGTCAATGGTAATAGCTGATGGTAGACAACCCATCACCCCAGGCTGTCTCAGTGCCTGAAACTCGAGCGCCCAGCTCTCGGCTCAGGAATTACCTAGGACCAATTAAACAGTGACTAAAGTGCAAAGTGTACATCTGCGTGCTTGTGCGCGGTGACTTGAGTTAGGACTTAGGACAGCTTTTGAAAAAACAAGAAATTTCAAAGACTGGAGGAGCTGTTGATTGATTGATTTATGTTTATTTATTTTTTTGAGACGGACTCTTGTTCTGTCACCCAGGCTGGAGTGCAGTGGCGCAATCTGGGCTCACTGCAACCTCCACCTCCCGGGTTCAAGCCATTCTCCTGCCTCAGCCTCCCAAGTAGCTGGGATGACAGGCATGCTCCACTATGCCCAGCTAATTTTTGTATTTTTAGTAGAGACGGTTTCACCATGTTGGCCAGGCTGGTCTCGAACTCCGGACCTCAAACGATCCTCCTGCCTCGACTTCCCGAAGTGCTAGGATTATAGGCGTGAGCTGCCATGCCCAGCCGAGCTGTTGATTTATAGCCATGGTATTTCTTTCCTTCCCTCCCCAATCCCCTGGGGGCTGACTCACCCCTTGTTTTCAGCAGTGTGGTGGAGTGGGGTTTGTTGTGGAGCCTTGTGCGTTGTTACTGAGTCAAGGAAGGCAGAAACAGTAGACTGTGTGCTCCGTGTCATGGGGAATATATCCCCTGCACTGCCTGCCATGTGCCCAGCACTTAGCACAGAGCCTGCCCTTCACAGGCATTTACAAATGGACCCAGTGGGCCAGGTGCACTGGTTCATGCCTGTAATCCCAGCACTTCAGGAGGCCAAGGCAGCAGGATCACTTGAGCCCAGGCATTTGAGACCAGCCTGGGTAACACAGTAAGATCCCATCTCTACAAAAGATGTGTTAAAAAAATTAGCTGGGCATTAGATGCAGCTACTTGGGAGGCTGAGGTGGGAGGATCACTTGAGCCCAGGAATTTGAGGTTAACATTGAGCTATGGTTGCACCACTACACTCCAGCCTGGGCAACAGAGTGAGACCCTGTCTTAAAAAAAAAAAGAAAGAAAGAAAGAAAAAAGAAAGGACCCAGTTGAAGCCATAGTTTTGTGAGGTCATCTTCGTGGAGAACTTAATGCATTTCATTCTCCCACTGGGTTGGGGAGCCAGCAGATGGACCCTTATCTCTTTTGTTCTGGGAACTGTGAACCAAATTTAGATGTTTTCCTCTTCCCGGAGGTCATAAAATAGGACCTATCTTTGGATATAGCCATTATGACAGTTTTAGTGGAGAAGAACCGCCTAAGGCTTTGTAAAATGTTATCTCAGAAGGGAAATGGCAAGAAACTCTAGAGGTCCAGTGGCCTCTCCCAGTTAATAACCTGCTAATAAGCGGACATCCCCATTCCCCTTCCCGCTTCCCTCAAAGGGAGACCCCAGAGGACTATTCCGGTTGGTGGTGGCTCCACCTTGCTGGAACTCCACTACAGGCTCAGCTCTCCTGAGCCACATAGAATCGTACTGTCTACTTCCTCATACGCAGCGACTCTCACACATTTAAAGACCACTGTCTTGTCTCACACGTTACTTACCCCCATGGTAATTTTTTTTTTTTTTTTTTGAGACAGAGTTTTGCTCTGTCCCTCAGGCTGGAGTGCAGTGGCGCGATCTTGGCTCACTGCAAGCTCCGCCTCCCTGGAGGCTGGAGGCTGAGGCACGAGAATTGCTTGAACCTGGGAGGCAGAGGTTGCAGTGAGCCAAGATCGTGCCATTGCACTCCAGCCTGGGCAACAAGAGCGAAACCCTGTCTCCAATCAATCAATCAATCAATTGGTGCATCCTAATGGGTTTCTTTGGTCTTAAGTTTTGAGGATAACAATGAATATAGATTCTTGGACATGGCTAACCACAGTCTTGCTATGGAAAGTTGATCATTTCTCCTGAGGCGTTCATGCCATTCTCCTGCCTCAGCCTGCTGAGTAGCTGGGACTACAGGCACCCACCACCATGCCCGGCTAATTTTTTATTTTTTGTATTTTTAGTAGAGAAGGGGTTTCACCGTGTTAGCCAGGATGGTCTTGATCTCCTGACTTTGTGATCAACCCGCCTCTGCCTCCCAAAGTGCTGGGATTACAGGCGTGAGCCACTGCACCCAACCCTGCCATGGCAAATTTCAACTTTTTCACCCTTGCTCAGGTGATATGATTATTAGACTCCCTCACAATGCTGGCGGGGTTTGTTTGGAATTTCTTTGGATGCCCTTAGTAGCTCTCGCCTTTTCCCTCTCATCATTTTTTTTTTTTTAAGAGATGGGGTCTTGCTGTGTTGCCCAGGCTGGTCCCGAACTCCTGGGCTCAAGTGACCCTCTAGCCTCAGCCTCCTAAAGTGCTGGGATTGCAGGCATGAGCCATTGTGCCTGGCCTCCTTTCATAATTTTTTAAGTCTCACAAGCACTTATTAAATTAAAATGCCTTTGCAAGGTTCTTATCCTTTCTAAAACGATGCATTAGCCTGGTGCAGTGGTTCACACCTGTAACCCCAGCACTTTGGGAGGCCGAGGCGGGCGGATCACCTGAGGTCAGGAGTTTCAGCCTGCTCAACATGGTGAAACCCTGTCTCTACTAAAAATACAAAAATTGGCCAGGCATGGTGGCTCATGCCTGTAATCCCAGCGCTTTGGGAGGCCAAGGCGGGCAGATCACGAGGTCAAGAGATCGAGGCCGTCCTGGCCAACATGGTGAAACCCCATCTCTACTAAAAATACAAAAATTAGCTGGGAGTGGTGGTGCACACCTGTAGTTCCAGCTACTCAGGAAGCTGAGGAAGGAGAATCGCTTGAACCCTGGAGGCAGAGGTTGCTGCGAGCCGAGATCCATACCACTGCACTTCAGCCTGGTAACAGAGCAAGTAAGGCTGTGTCTCAAACAACAACAACAACAACAACAACAACAAAGCTAGCCAGGCCTGATGTCAGGCACCTGTAATCCCAGCCACTCTGGAGGCTGAGGCACGAGAATTGCTTGAACCCGGGAGGCAGAGGTTGCAGTGAGCCAAGATCGTGCCGTTGCACTCCAGCCTGGGCAACAAGAGCGAAACCCTGTCTCCAATCAATCAATCAATCAATCGATGCATCCTAATGGGTTTCTTTGGTCTTAAGTTTTGAGGATAACAATGAATATAGATTCTTGGACATGGCTAACCACAGTCTTGCTATGGAAAGTTGATCGTTTCTCCTGAGGCGTGAAATTTAACAGAATGTTCCAGGAATAGTCTGACCAGCAGAAGCAGAATGACTGGCATCATCACTGTGGTTTGGGGGCAGGTGCTTTTGTCCATGCATCTGAAGGTCAGTTCAGAGTTTGTTGTTTTCGTTAGTTCCACACATGTTGACTCCTAGCAAGTGAGCCGTCAAGCAGTGAGCTGCCTCTCAGTATCGTGCTTGTGTAACTTCAGATCAAATTTTTATTTTTATTTATTTATTTATTTTGAGACAGTCTCACTCTGTCACCCAGGCTGGATTGCAGTGGCACAATCTCGGCTCACTGCAACCTCCTCCCAGGTTCAAGCGATTCTCTTGCCTCAGCTTCCCAAGTAGCTGGCATTACAGGTGCCCACCACCACGCCCAGCTAATTTTTGTAGTTTTTAATAGAAACAGGGTTTCACCATGTTGGCCAGGCTGGTCTTGAACTCCTGACCTCAGGTGATCCACCACCTCAGCCTCCCAAAGTACTGGGATTGCAGTACTGGGATTGCAGGTGTGCACCACCACACCTGGCTGATTTTTGTATTTTTAGTAGAGATGAGACCTTACCATGTTGGCCAAGCTGGTCTCAAACTCTTTTTTTTTTTTTTTTTGAGACGGAGTCTGGCTCTGTCGCCCAGGCTGGAGTGCAGTGGCCGGATCTCAGCTCACTGCAAGCTCTGCCTCCCAGGTTTATGCCATTCTCCTGCCTCAGCCTCCTGAGTAGCTGGGACTACAGGCGCCTGCCACCACTCCCGGGTAATTTTTTGTATTTTTAGTAGAGACGGGGTTTCACCATGGTCTCAATCTCCTGACCTTGTGATCCACCCGCCTCAGCCTCCCAAAGTGCTGGGATTACAGGCATGAGCCACCGTGCCCGGCTGTCTCAAACTCTTGACCTCAAATGATTCACCCTCCTTGGCCTTCCAGAGTGCTGGGATTACAGGCGTGAGCCACTGCGCCCAGCCAAAATCGATGTTTCTGTACAGTATCATCCTGTCGCCAGCAGTGTGCCCTTCCCAGAGTGTACCATCCGTTTACCTTTTGAGGAGGCCAAAAGGGGATGGCAATGTTCTACATCCTGGCACGGGTGGTGGCTGCGTGGACATATTCACTTTGTGAGGGTTCATTGAATGGCATCATTATGATTTATGTACTTTTTGTATTTTATTTCATTTTATTTTTGAGGCAGGGTCTCTCTCTGTTACAGAGACTTGAGTGCAGTGGTGCAATCTCGGTTTACTGCAACCTCTGATTCCTGGGCTCAAGCAATTCTCCCACCTCAGCCTCCCGAGTAACTGGGACTACAGGTGTGTGGCACCACGCCCAGCTGATTTAGTTAATTTTTTTGTAGAGACAGAGTCTCGCTATGTGCCCAGGCTGGTCTCAAACTCCTGGACTGAAGTGAGCCTCCCGCCTTGGCCTCTCAAAGTGCTGGGATTACAGGTATGAGCCACTGCCCCCAGCCTCTTTTTATTTGTTTTATTTTATTTTATTTTATTTTGATTGCTTAAAAATAGAAAAGGAGTGTCCACTCTTGTCTCTACACAGTACCATGATGGGCTAGTTGAAACAGTGATAAGACACATCTGATTTCAGATATCTTAAAATGCAAAAGAAAATAAGATGCATTTTAGGGTAATGAAATACAATATTTCTAAATACATCTAATTACACATTGCTCAGGCCATGTTTTTCTGCCTCGTCTTCAAAGACGGAAGGTGAAAGCAAAGTCCCTTGCTGAAACTCAGTGTACCATTCTACAGGACAGGACAATCTCCCTGATCTGTGAGTCTGTAACACACACACAAACAACAGCAGGGCTTGGTCTGGCACCAGTTCCTGACCTCAGCCCTCACCACTTCCCCTTCGTAGTGCTTGCAGAGCGTCGTGTTAGTAACCTCTTTCTAGATACCTACCTGACATGGGTATCTTACTTAATCTGTTGCACAGAATCTACCACCTTCTCCTTTTGAAATGAGGTTTACATTTACCCTTCTTCTCACCTCTCCCCCAGCCTGTTATCTTGGTTTTCTCAGAGATGAGAAATCGTGATTCAGAGCGTTTCTCTGTGAAGCCTTGAGTTGTAATTCATCAGTGCGACAGCCAAGTGCTCGGAGCCAGCCTCCCAACAAGCGTGGGCTCTCGGGCCCACTCAAACCTCTAAGCTGGTGCTTGGGTGGTGCTGCGGGGCAATCTGTGCTTTTTCTTTCCCTCCCGTCTCTCCCCTAGTCCCCTTTCTGGCCTTGCCAGTGCTGCAGATCAGCCCTTCTCTGCACTCTAAATGGTTCTGTGCTTTGTTTGTGCCTCTGGTTCAGCCCAGACCCCCCTGGAAGCCACAGCCAGCAGTTTCTCCTGTCCACGTGACAAGCGCGTGCCAGCAGGCACCTTGAACTCAGGATAGCTGGGAGTCGGTTGTGATGGACGGCATGAGGGTCTGCAGTGGGGATCCAGGATCCCGGAAATGGATCCTAAACTGCTGTAGGACCCGTGCCTTCCTAAGCCACCCACCCTTTGCTCCTTCTAATCAGCGTGGTGTTAGAAAAGCACACTTTCCAAGGACCCTTCTCCACACTGCCATGAGAAGTCTTTCAAACGCCCTGGAAGTTGGGTTCAGGACAAGTCAGTCAGTAAGTTCCCGTCATGCGGCACTGCAGCGGCAGCTCTTTCCATTCTGCAGAACATCAGCCACAGGGAGCCAGGGCAGCTGCACAGCCCACCCCATGGGAAATGCCTGACTTTCTCCGTGTGGGTCCCTCTCTAGGAAAGCCTTTCTTCCCGGCTCCACTTAAAACCCACCCAGCCTTCCAAGACACAGTTCCCCAAGTCTTCCCTGATAATCTCCTTGCCATTGGTGTGTGCTCTTGCGTTCCTCTGAGCCCCGCTCACCGAGGGCCCTTTGTTCACTGGTTACGGTGCTGGCCCCCTCTGCTTGACTGCCCAATTATTTAGATGCTTGTCTTTTTTTTTTTTTTGAGGTGGGGTCTCAGTCTGTCACCCAGGTTGGAGTGCAGTGGCGTGATCATAGCTCACTGTAGCCTTGAACTTCTGGGGTCAAGGGATCCTCATGCCTCAGCCTCTCGGACAGCTGAGACTATAGGTGCATGCCATCATGCTCGGCTAATTATTTTTTAAATATTTTATAGAGTCAAGGTCTGTCTTTGTTGCCCACACTGGTCATGAACTCCTGGCTTCAAGTGATCCTCCTGCCTCAGCCTCCCAAAGTGCTGGGATTACAGGCAAGAGCCGCTGCACCCAGCCGAGATACTTGTCTTTTTCTTCCTACTGGGTGTACAATATCTGAAGATTGAGTCTGTCAATTGCTCTTATTTGCACAGCGCCCTCTACACAGCACCTCCACAGAAAGCGTGTTTGTTTGCCAGTCAGCGGAACTGTTGACTGGGTTTTTCTCTGCCTCCTGGGTTATATTGTAAACCCACTGCGGTCAGGAATTGTGCCGTGTACACTTTCATGCAGCCGAGAAGAGTGGCATAGAGTCCGGGCTGATGCATTTTATTGATCAAAAGACCAGTAAATGATCCTACAGTTTTTTCTCCTTTCAGTTATAAAATAAATTGGCAGCAGGGCATTTTCCTGACAGTCTTCCTTAAACTGCTCCTCCTAGCCAGGCGCAGTGGCTCAAGCCTGTAATCCCAGCACTTTGGGGGGCTGAGACGGGCAGATCACGAGGTCAGGAGATCGAGACCATCCTGGCTAACACGGTGAAACCCCGTCTCTATTAAAAAAAATACAAAAAAACTAGCCGGGCGAGGTGGCAGGCGCCTGTAGTCCCAGCTACTCGGGAGGCTGAGGCAGGAGAATGGCGTAAACCCGGGAGGCAGAGCTTGCAGTGAGCCGAAATCTGGCCACTGCACTCCAGCCTGAGCGACAGAGCAAGACTCCGTCTCAAAAAAAAACAAAAAACAAAAAACTGCTTCTCCCCCATCACCAGGTGTACAGGGCAGTGGGAGGAAGTGTGTGATGTGATTGGGACGCCAGTGGCTGGACTCAGCAGCTGACCTTGCGGACTGAGGCAGGTGTGGAGGAAGGAGCAGTTCAGATGCAGCCCCTTTGGGTGGAGCTCACCTTTGCTGGCACTGTGAGTTTTTAACCAAAACACATTGACTGAGCATCTCTTATGGGCCTGGCCCTGTTCCAGTCCTGGGAATACTGCAGTGAAGAAAACACACATGACTCCTGACTCCCAGGGAACTTGTGTTGGAGGAGTATTGTCCTGCGATCTTCAGTCCTGGGCCACAAGGAGGGACAGTCAGCCAGAACATAGCCCGTATGCCAGTGCCTGGTTTAGAGGATTTCCATTGGAGAGGCTGCCTCTGTTCTTTTCCTCTCTCTCTTTTTATCTTTCCTATGGTGCTGAGGCTGCCTCTTTCAAGCCAGTACCCTGTGAGTAGGTCATTCTGTGTGGGACCTGGTGTGTCTGCACACGGCTTGGTGTGGGCTGGAGCTGCCCCCACTGCCCTCCTCATGGGTGACCCCAACATTTTCATCTTCACTGGGCAGTGCTCCCCACAGGAGTAGCCCCTCAGATAGCTAAGATGCTGCTGCTGTCTGTGTCTGAGGGAATAAAGCCAGGCTCTTATGTTCACAGCAGAATGACAGTTCTCCCTCCCTGGTGACTACAGCACATGGATGCTATTTTCGGTATCAAATCAGAACCTTGGCACTTCAGGCCCTCTTCAGAGAATTCAAGCATGAATGGTCTGTGGTCTGACACTTGTCAAAAGCACTACTGAGGCATCTGGCATTGGAGGAGAGGCACCGTCGTGGGCACGTTCACTGGCATTGGAGGAGAGGCACTGTCGTGGGCACGTTCACTGTCATGCCTCGTGTATCAGGGAGCTCTTCTCTTCACCTAGTAGCAAGATCCAGCCAGACAAGTACCTGTACCAAATCAATTTCATGTATGACTTCAGATTTTTTGAGAGTCATTTAAAGAAATGCCTGTTTTGGCCAGGCGCATTGGCTCATGCCTATAATCCCAGCACTTTGGGAGGCCGAAGCAGGTGGATTCCTGAGGTCAGGAGTTCGAGACCAGCCTGATCAACACGGTGAAACCCCGTCTCTACTAAAAATACAAAATTAGCCTGGTGGGGTGGTGCATGTCTGTAATCCCAGCTACTCAGGAGGCTGAGGCAGGAGAATCACATGAATCCGGGTGGCAAAGGTTGTGGTGAGTCAAGATTGCTCCAGTGCACTCCAGCCTGGGCAACGAGAGCAGAGCTCCATCAAGAAAGAGAGAGAGCGAGCGAGAGCAAGTGAAAGAGAGAAAGAGAGGAAGAAAGAAAGAAAGGAGGGAGGGAGGGAATGTTGTGTCATCATCTCTAACAAGGTCTGTACCTTTTACAGGTAAAAGCCCACCAAGTATATAATGCTGCAGACAGACTTTTGGCAAGGTAATTCGGCGTTTCCTATCACAAGGCTTAATAATTCGCACACCCTTTGGCCAGCAGTTCCACATGTAGAAATGCCTCCTCAAGCATCTGAGATGTCGCTGTAAGAGGTGAGGATGACATGGGGATCTGGAGCACCGGTTCTCCAGCTGACCTGTGTTCGGGTTCCTTGCCCAGTCTCCTCCTGGCCTCTCCCCGCCTTACCTTATTGCAGCTTTAACAGGGGAGACAATCCAGGTGTATATACATGTGATGCTATGTGTGTTGTGTGTTGTCTGAGGTTTGGCACACTCTGGGTGACGGGAGCAGCACGTTTGGGAGTTCTTGGGAACACTAAAAGAGAGGAGTGTCTTGAGGTTGATGGGAAGGGGCAGGCTTACAGAAAGTTCCAGATTCTCCCCACAGGGAGCCCATGTCTGATTGCCCAAAGCCAACCTGCTGGAGAAGCCACAGCTCTGGTTGTTCCGGGATGCTGGGGAAATCAGTGTGAGCACAGCTCCGTGGGGAAGTGGCGCAGCAGCCACACCGGGGCAATCTCGTGAGTTCCTTCTACAGCTGGAGGCTGCGGGGTAGGAGGAAGCAGTGGGGGAGGTGGGGCGGAAGGGGTTGCAGCAGGAGGTTAGGAAACCCCCTCCAGAATACAGACCACTGTGGCCTCTTTTCCCATGAGCAGTGGCTCCCTGGCCTCATCAGCCTTCCCGGTTCTTGAACTTTCTAAAGCGGTTACCTTAGGGCCTGCATGCTTCATGTTCCCTCTGCATGGGTCACCTTCAAGCCTTTTCAATGCTGGTTGTCCCTCTTTCCATCTCAGCTCAGAGATCTGCCTCCCCAACCTCCCCATCCAAAGAAGCCACTTCTTAGCCCTCTCAGGGCCGTCACCTTCAGATCATCTCTGTAGCACTTAGTGCTGCAGAAGCTCTTGTTTGGTTTTTTATTCTATTAACTGTCTCTTCCCCTCTCCCTGCCCTGTGGTACGTACGTAAACACACACACACACACGCACGCACACGTTCCATAAGGTCTCACTCATGGCTTTCTTTCTAGCTCTTTGCACAGTAACCAATGCATAGTAGATGCTCAGTACATGTGTGCAGAATGAATGGATGTTTGCAAAACTCTCATAAGGGCTTTGGAAGGTAGAGGTTGACTTAGAATTTTAGCCTACTTTGATTGGTGGAAGCCTCCATCGTGGGGCCTATGACGCTAATTGCAAAGTGTAACCGCAGTGGGGGTTGCAGTGCTTCAGGCCAGCATGTTCCTATCTCCAGTGACACAGATTCCCCTGTGGCCAAAAACGCTGTTTCTCCAAGTCTGGGCACTGGCCTCAGTACCTCCTTGAAGGTAGAACAAAGCAGATGGGCTGGGGTGCAATCCACAGATGGGTTTTTTAACTACCAAAGTGTTTTGAAATAAATTTAAATTAGTTGCCAGTGTTGAGAAATCAGATTTCATGTAACAGGATTTCAGCATTCCTTAGAAACCTGTAGAACATCTGATACTCCTGGGTCTGCGTTCCCAAATGGCAGCACTGGGCTGGCTCTGAGCAGGGACAGTGTGGCTCCTTGTGGACCACCTCCTGTGTTTTCGCCAGCTGGCCCAGGCAGTCCCCCGAGATTGTGACCCTGCACTGTGGGAGTGGCCGTCACCTTGTCCTGCCCGGAGACCCATAATGCCTTTTCCTTCCTGGAGGAGCAGGGTGGGATTGCTTCCCCTGCCATGACCACAGAGTCACTGCTGTGACATCTTAGCTCCGTTAGCGAGCCCCAGACAGCTGAGATCCCTGAGCTGAGGGGTCCAGGGACAGGGGTGGTGCCCGCCGCAGCCCTCCTGCCACCCGTCTGCTTCCTGTCACTCTGTGCCTCTCCTGTGATGTTGTCGCCTCTGTGCTGAGCCCACTGAGGAAGGCGGCACCCAGCACTCAGGGCTTCTGGGAGAGGATGACTCATGAGAGCGTCTGATTGGCCCAAGAGTACCTGAGACTGGATCAGAAATAGCCACGATCATCCAGTTTGATTGATTGATTGATTTAGTTGAGATGGAGTCTTGCTGTGTCTGTACTGTGGAGTGCAGTGGCACGGTTCATTGCAGCCTCCATCTCCTGGTTTCAAGCAATTCTGCCTCAGCCTCCTGAGTAGCTGGGATTACAGGCGCCGCCACCACACCCGGCTGATTTTTGCATTTTTAGTAGAGACAGGGTTTCGCCATGTTGGCCAGGCTGGTCTTGAACTCCTGACCTCAGGTGAACCACCCGTCTCGGCCTCCCAGAATGTTGGGATTGCAGGCGTGAGCCACTGCACCCGACCCCAGCTTGATCTTGAACCTCCTGTGTGTGGGCCGAGAGAGACGGCCCTGCTACTGCTTGAATGGCTTCAAGAGACAGTGACTTGTTTCCTTTTTCCCACTGAACTGTGAGTGTTTGCCATGCAATGTTAGGATAATGAACAAAATGAAAGAGGAAATCACCCCGATGCCAGCACCACCATACATTTCTACATTCTTCCTCATTGCTTTTGCATATGTATACATGATTGTAATTAGAGTAAAATTAAATTTCTCTAACTTCAGTGTTCTCAGCACTCAGAACAGGGGTTGACAAGCAGCAGCATTCAGTAAACCTGGGCTGACTACAGAACATTCTGTTTACTAGAAAGTGGACGTTTTTTGAATTGTATCATACACTCATCACTACTGCATCAACTTTTTAACATGCATTTGCCATTTTACTGTATTTATTTATTTACTTATTTTAATTGTTTTGAGATGGAGAATCGCTTTTTTGCCCAGGCTGGAGTGCAGTGGTGTGATCTCAGCTCACTGCAACCTCTGCCTCCCAGGTTCAACCGATTCTCCTGCCTCAGCCTCCCGAGTATCTAGGATTACAAGCATGCACTACCATGCCTGGCTAATTTTTGTATTTTTAGTAGAGATGGGGTTTCACCATGTTGCTCAGGCTGGTCTCGAACTCTTGACCTCAGGTGATCCACCCGCCTCAGTCTCCCAAAGTGCTGGGATTACAGGCGTGAGCCACCATGCCTGGCCCATTTTACTGTATTTAGGTATTTTTTCTACCCTCTTCCCAGTTAATCAAGATTATAAATACTGTTGCAGTGAGCATTTTTCTCTACATAACTGTTTTTGAGTGTTTTGAATTATTTTCTTAGGATAAATTCCAAGCATTTGAATTCCTGAATCAGAACAGAGAAAAATAAGAATGGTAGAAATTGCCTTTTGAAGTATTATTTATCCCTATTCCAGCAATGCTTGAGAATGTTAATTTTACCATAACTTTACCAGTATTTAGATAGTTTTAAATTTTTTACTAATTTAGTAGTATAAGATGGTACCTTATGGCTTTAATTTGCATATTTATATTGTGGTTATTAGTATGGGTTGAAGAATTGTCTAAGCCTTTAATAATTGTATTTCCTTTTTTCTTTTTTTGAGATGGAGTTGTGCTCTGTCACCCAGGCTGGAGTGCAGTGGCACCATCTCAGGTCACTATAGCCTCCTGGGTTCAAGCAGTTGTCTTAGTAGCTGGAACTACAGGCGTGCCCCACCATGCCTGGCTAGTTTTTGTATTTGTAGTGGAGATGGGGTTTCACCGTGTTGCTCAGGCTGGTCTTGAGCTCCTGACCTCAGGTGATCCACCTGCCTCAGCCTCCCAAAGTGCTGGGATAACAGGTGTGAGCCACCACGCCCGGCCTATAATTGTATTTCCTCTTGTGTGCCTTGCCTACTTGAGTGGTTTGTGTAGCTGTTAGAATATAGACTTTTTAGAGTTGTGTGAATTTGTAATACAGATACCACTAGCTCAATTTTCCTACTCTATTTACTGTAAACATTTTCCTAGTGTGTGGTTTTTCATTTTTAATGCCAGGCATGTTACCATGGGTGTGGTTTTCTGTTCTTTGGCGAGTGAGCATGTGCTTGTGGAAGGGCCTTGGGTTTCTGATCCAATCTTGATGCCTCAGCCAGGGGGACCCAGCGGAGAGTAGGGGCCTTGACCGAGGACACAGCTGGTGAGGGGAGACCCCAACCAGCCACTCCTTGCTCTCCAGCTCCCTGAGCCGAAGCCACTGCCTTCCGAGCTCATCAGAGCCCTTGTTGCCGTCCTGGCGTGGAAAGTTCTTCTGAGCTGAGGTTTGCTTCTGTCTTCTGGACTGAGGCTTGCCTTGTGGGGCTTCCCTGAACATGCCCATCACCATGCGGGTGACCGGGAGCCAGCCTTTTCTCTTTTCTGACTCAGGGTATTTAAAAATACCCCAGGCTGGAGAATTTGGAGGAATCCATCATCGACAGGTGAGCATTAAGCTCTTAAGAGGCAGAAAAGGCCGTGCTGCTATTGAATTGTCCTCTGAAGATGCAGTCAGTTCAGCAGTTTCACAGCCACCTCACTGGCAGGCATCGTCCTAGATGTTTGGGGCCTAACGGACAGGGCTGAGGTTAGAGGTGTGCTCTGCTCTGAGGGGCTGACTGTCGAGAGGGTGTCTCCTTCCTGCTTCGCTGTCTGCCTCTGTACTGGTGAGGAAGGTTCCCCGGGACCTCTTGAACCAGCAGCCAGGAGACCTGGATTAGAAGCGAAGATTTGAATCCCAGCTCTGCCACCCTGTGACCTGCGTAGCCAACACCGCTGACCCTGTGAGCATGTTCACAATCGGGTCTGTTCTTTCCTTCAGCAAGCACACAACACACACGTATGCAGTCAGGAGTCCTCGCTGGGCACAGCATGGCTACAGCGGTGCCAGGCATGGTCCCTCTGGAGGGGCGTGTGCTTTACGGGTAAACGGAAATGTTGGTGTCTGTCAGTAAAGCAAGCAGAATGATAAATTAGGCTGAAGAAGTGGCTGGAGCCCACAGAGGAGTCATCCATTCACTTTGAATAGGAGCAGAGTAGAGCTTTTCAGAAGACGTGGCCAAGGCAGAGCCTCGAGGGGTGCACAGAACTCCGGGGTAGGACTGGCGGAGGAAAAAGGAGGGGAATGGGGTAGGGAGAGGGCTGCCCAGCCCGAGGAGCCCAGGGGTGTGTCGTTTTCCAGGGCGGCTGCTGTGCCGGGAGAGGGGACACATCTGGATGGCACATGTTGTCTTAGCAACCATCATAGGGTTTGAGAAGGATGCTGAGAGGGGATAGACCGCTGACAGCCTGGGAACGCTCTGGATGAGAACAGAGCCCAGGAAGGAGGCCGCAGCCCAGGAGGTGAGGCGTCTGTTGCTCAGCAGGGAGGTTCTTCCGTAGCCACCAGTTCCAGTGACAGCGAGCGGCAGGTGGATTGTCCCTGGGGACCCTCCGTTTCCAGCCCAGGATGGACCTTTTCTGTCCTGGTGATGGGCTCAGTCTTGGGGCTGGAGTGGGGAGGAGGCCGGCAGAGGCAGTGCCCTGACAGTCTGTTTGCAGAACTTGGAGAAATCCTGATGTCAGTGTTTATTTGTTCATTCATTTAACAAGTATTTATCGAGGGCCTCCCGTGTACCAGGTTTTGAACAGTAAAGTGGACGGTAGGAGGATGATGGTGAAGAGGCACCCCAGATTCCAGAAGAGCAGAGATTCTTCCCTTTACGGGGAGTGTGTGATCTAGGTCTGGATTCTGGTGAGGAATGGCGCTAACGTCTGTGTCTGTTTCCATTCTAGATGCTGTAGGCCCAGGTGAGCTGCTGCGAAGGACTCGTTCTTGGTGGCCAGCAGTTACCGGCAACTTGTGAGCTTGGTGGGCTCCTAGTAACACACCTGGGACGCCAGGCTGCTGGGCTCCCCTCCAGGCAGCCTCCCCAGCAGCTCCCCAGAGCCATGGAGGCCCCGGAGGTCCCCGTGGGCTCACTAATCGACTTTGGGCCTGAGGCACCCACCTCCTCTCCCCTGGAGGCACCACCCCCTGCACTGCAGGACGGGGATGGCTCCCTGGGGGATGGCGCGTCAGAGAGTGAGACCACTGAGTCTGCGGACAGTGAGAATGACATGGGTGAGTCACCCTCACACCCGTCCTGGGACCAGGACCGCCGCTCCTCCTCCAACGAGTCCTTCTCCTCCAGCCAGAGCACCGAGTCTACCCAGGATGAAGAGACCCTGGCACTCAGGGACTTCATGCGTGGCTACGTGGAGAAGATCTTCTCTGGAGGGTAAGGGGCCTGTGCGGACAAGACAGCCTGGCACGGCCACAGGGCCCAAGGGGACCCGCCTTCTGCTCTTGGCTCTGCCTCTCCCCAGGGTGCCACCTGGGGCCAGAGCTTCCCTTTCCTCCTCAGCCAGGGATGGCCACTGCAGGGGCCTCCCTCCACTCCAGCCTGCATGCAGAGCCACGTGGGGACCTTTTAAAGAATACCCGAGCCTGGACTTCACTCCAGACCAATTACATCATTTCTCTAGGGTGAGGCCCAGCGTCAAAGCATGTGTGGCTCCCAGGTGATTTGGAAGGGCAACCGTGCAGAGAACCCCTGGAGGGGCGCTCTCCAGAGTACCCAGCTCACAGGTCCCCGTCATCCCCGTGAGCTCCATTATTTTCTTTTTGTTTGTTTTCTTTCTTTCTTTCTTTTTTTTTTTTTTTTTTTGAGACCGAGTCTGGGTCTGTTACCCAGGCTGGAGTGCAGTAGTGCAATCTCAGCTTAATGCACACTCTGCCTCCCAGGTTCAAGTAATTCTCCTGTCTCAGCCTCCCGAGTAGCTGGGATTACAGGCACCTGCTACCACACCCGGCTAATTTTTGTGTTTTTAATAGAGACAGGGTTTCACCATGTTGGCCAGGCTGCTCTCGAACTCCTGGTCTCATGTGATCCACCCCTCCCAGCCTCCCAAAGTGCTGGGGTTATAAACGTGAGCCACCGTGCCTGGCCGAGCTCTGTTATTTTCCAATGCATGTTCCCGCATTTTATCCATGCAATTCTTAAGCAAGGCTTTGGAGGGGGCTGTCTGTTTCCTCTCACTCCGCCGACACCTGTCTCACCTCATCATTGCTAAACACAAGGGGCACTTGTTCTGTTTCTGGGACCATCTGAGCATTTGTAGGCTCACCACTCCCTAGCGCTCCTTGTCACAGCTATAGTTGGCTAAGAGGTTGCCATTATTCACTGAAATTAAATATAGGGGCAAGATAAGATAATAAAGCTGTGGTTACCCATACTGGTGTGGTCATAAGAAGCAGATTCTTTTTTTTAGAGACAGGGCCTTACTCTGTTGCCCAGGCTGGAGTGCAGTGACACAATCACGGCTCACTGCAGCCTCCACTTGCTGGGCTCAAGCAATCTTCCCACCACAGCCTCCCGAGTAGCTGGGACTATAGGTACACGCTGCCATGCCCAGCTATTTTTTTCTTTTTGGAGACAAGGTCTCGCTCTGTCACCCAGGCTTGAGTGCAGTGGTGCAGTCATAGCTCACCACAGCCTCAAACTCCTGGCCTCAAGCAGTCCTCCTGCCACGACCCTCCAAAGTGCTGACCCTGGCCAGCAGCTGATTCTGAAGCAGCTGTTTGCATGGGGCCCTTCCCTGGGTGGCTGTTCTTTTGTGGTTCTTAAGGGTAAAATAATGAGTGTTGACAATTGGAGCAGCAGGAAGGAAGAGTTTGGGGCTGTGACGTCCACTGAGAAGCGGGAATCTGTGCATCGGCCTGATGTTTCCCTACCCCAGTTCACTGCCTGTTAATATCTCAGCCAGGGGAAGGAGGATGCACACACACCCCAGAGCCATGGGGTTCACGTGTGGATTGTGGCTCTTCCACCATTCACGGCAGCACACTAGATACAGATGGTCTTGCTGCTCTGTCATGTGCGGGCTGGCAGCATTGGCATCTCCTGGGAGCTTGTGAGAAATGCAGAGTCCTGAGCCCTGGCTGGCCCCACTGAGTGAGAATGTGCCCTTTAACAAGATCGGTAGACAGTTCATGCACATCAGCGTCTGAGAGGCACTGCCTTAAGGGAAAGTTTTCCAGTTTCATTAACGCAATTAGGATTTGTGGCCAGGCTCAGTGGCTTACACCTGTATTCCCAACATTTTGGGAGGCTGAGGCAGGAGGATCGCTTGAGCCCAGGAGTTTGAGACCAGCCTAGGAAACATAGTGAAACTCTACAAAAAAACACACAAAAATTAGCCAGGCATGGTGGCATGTGCCCATAGTCCGAGCTACTCAGGAGGCTGAGATGGGAGGATCACTTGAACTAGGGAGGCTTAGGTTGCAGTGAGCTGTGATCGTACCAGTGCACTCCAGCCTGGGTGAAAAAAAAAAAGAAAAGAAAAGAAAAAGAAATGTTGCCTTTTACTCTGTAGAGCCCGTTGTTTCCACCGTGATTTGAGCCCCACGTGTGTAAACTCTCAAGGGCTGACTTCTGCCTTTTTGATGGGTGCTTCTCAATTGATGGAGACCAGCCTCGGTTTTCTGTGTGGTTAGAAAAGGGAACCGTTGTATGATAATCCAAATACCTAACTATCTAAAAATGCATTTATGGGCTGGGCATGGTGGCTCACACCTGTAATCCCAGCACTTTGGGAGATAAGGTGGGCACATCGCCTAAGGCCAGCAGTTTGAGACCAGTCTAGCTAACATGACGAAACCCCATCTCTACCAAAAACACAAAAATTAGCTGGGCTTGGTGGCGGGTGCCTGTAATCGCAGCTACTTAGGAGGCTGAGGCAGGAAAATCACTTGAACCCAGGAGGCAGAGGTTGCAGTGAGCTGAGATTGCACCACTGTACTCCAGCCTGGGCAAGACAGAGCGAGACTCCGTCTCAAAAAATAAATAAATAAATAAATAAAAATGCATTTATGTTTGATTTGAGTATATTTTAGGAGAGCAGATGTAGCTTCCTACTTGTTTTGCTTGACCAACACTCAGATGCGCTTTCTCTGAGCACACCCCAGTTAATGAAAAGGGGAAAACACCCAGAAGTTTGCTCATTTGCCAGGAAAGCCAGCCTCTATTTGCAGTAGCCTGTCAGCAATACAGAATGTGGACACCTGAGTCAGATGCGTCTTCACAAGTATTCCAGAAATTACTGCAAAAGCCTGCAGATGCACATATTTCATCTGATGTTGGTATTTAGAGTAGATGAGGACCAAGATGTTTTCTACAAAACATAAATGAAGATTGCATAAGCCAAGTGATCTTCAGCCTTCTGCTTCATTTTCGAGTCTTTAAATTTGGGAAAGAGTATTGGCCCCTTACAAAGAGTGATGAGAAGTGGCCTGAAATTATGTGAGCATGTTATCCATCCTAGTGGTGATGACACCAAGGTGGAGGCCCCTGGTCTCCATACCTCTCACACACAGCTGGGGATGGCCTGGCCCGTGAGCAGCCTCACTCTGGAAGTGCAGAGGGATGAGCGAGCGCCCCGCTGATACGTGGGAGATGGTTTTCTTCCTGGCATCAAACCTTGGCGTCAGTATACTAAGACAGAGCAAATTCAGGAAGTCTTAAATTCAGGGGCTGGTTCCATGCTGACTTCAGCGTCAAAAACTAGTGGGAAGTCAGAGAGCTGGAGAGCCAAGACCTCTTAGGGTTCATGCCCTTATCCGGACTCAGACCTCCCCAGGCAGGGGTCGGGAGGGGCAGGGGAAGGACATGGGCTTTGGAACCAGGAAGCCTGGATGGAACTCTGGTTCACCACTCTCAAGCCGGCGTGTGATTCTCCAAGCTAGGCTCCTCACCTTTGAAATAACAGTAACACCCTTTCCTCATGGGACCACCTGGAGGCTGAGACGAGGTGATGGGAGTTGGGGTCTGTGCTTGGCTAGGGAGCAATACTTCGTGAGTTCCTTCTCCTTGCTCTTCCGCTATTGCTCCAGGGGATTGGAAAGGGGTTTTTTTTCCCTCTGCTTTTTTTTTTTTTTTTTTTTTTTTAGGGAGGACTTAGATCAGGAGGAGAAAGCTAAGTTTGGAGAGTACTGCAGCAGTGAAAATGGAAAAGGCCGGGAGTGGTTTGCTCGATACGTGAGTGCCCAGGTAAGGGAGAGGTGATGGGAAGGGTGGGCGTTTACTCTTAAGGAAGAATCTGGTGAAGCATAACAAATTTGACTTTATGCTATAATGACACTCTGGAGAAAAGAGTCAAGGGAAATGACCCAACAGAAAAAAAAGTAAAACTTACCCCAGAATATTCTGAAAAGGAGTGTTAAAAATAGTGAGAAACAGTCTGGGCACAGTGGCTCACGCCTGTAATCCCAGCACTTTGGGAGGCCGAGGCGGGAGGATCGCTTGAGCCCAGGAGTTCAAGACCAGCCTGAGCAACATAGTGAGGTCCCCCTTTCCCCCATCTCTAAAAGTTAAAAAAGAATAGTGAGAAACAGGAAGTAGCTCATTTGGACGTCGCACTTCAAGGGAAAGAGTAAGAAACTGGGCTTTCAACTTCATGAAATTCCGGAAAATCTCATTTTTTAAAGGCCAGCATATGAGTTATGTGCGTGCATATTTTTATTAACCCATAATACTCGATTTTTTGTAAAAAATAAAAAATATTCAAGACCATAACAGTCATGTGAAGAAAAATATATTAACAAAGTTTAGAAAATAATTAAATTTTGTAAATATCCAGTAGGTTCTTTTTTTTTCTGAGTGGCCTAAGTTTCTCATTTTTAAGTATTTTAGTGCAAATAATTTATGTTTCATGGAAAAGTTAGAAAATGCAGATGAGCAAAGAGAAGTTTATTACCCACGAGTCCACAGTTTGGAAACAGCCAGTGTTGTCATTGTGGGGTACTTTTCTGTGTGTGGGTGTGTATGAAGTTCCTACTTTTAAAAATCTGGGAAGGACACCGAAGGGAACCCCTTCGTGTGCCCTGCCCAGTGATGTTTGGGTGCAGGTGGCTGCACTCTGCCCGGGTCCTGGCAGGAGGGGCGGGTTCTATAGTGCAGAGGCAGCAGCCATCCTGGGCCCTCATCCCAGCTGCATGTGGAAACACTGCGAGTGGAAAGCCTGCAGCTTCACTGAGTGCTGCGTGTGTCGCCCTGAACCTCAATGACGTGTCTGGCCTCTTTCTGGACAGCGCTGCAACTCCAAGTGTGTCTCAGAGGCAACCTTCTACCGCCTGGTGCAGTCTTTTGCAGTGGTGCTGTTCGAGTAAGTAATGCCATTGCACAAAGCCTTTGTCCTGGTAAGCTCCTCTTCCCTCCTTCCTTCCCTCCCCGCCCAGCCGTGTCATAACCAGCTGTGAGTCATATCCACACTAGTCATCAGGTTGCAATTGCTCTGCTACACCCAGCATCAACTAAAAGGCACAGTCGTGACCACCATCTCACGGGAGCAGAGCTGGCCGTCCTCAGCTGGCAGTGATGAGAGGACTGCAGCTGGATGTGAGGAGCATCCTCTGTGTGGGTCCTCAGGGCCAGGTGGTGATGATGTACTGTGGCCCTACCCTCCTCGGGAGTTCTGGCACTTTCCCGAGTTCCTGTTGTAAAGTACTTCAAACTCAACTGCCAACCCCATGAGCAAATAAACACGTAATGATATGCTGGGAAGACTGTAGCCTTTCCTGCGAACACTGATTAGGCACCGCTGGGGCCTTTTATCACAGAAGCCCTTGGTAGGCAGTGAGGGGTGGTGGAAAGGGCATGGCCACCATCTGGAGATTTGGGGCCAATGCCATCTCTGTCCCTGCTCACTTGTGAGATCCGGGAGCCAGACCCCATGAGGCACAGACCCCCCCTTCTCAGGAGCATGACTCTGGGGTCACCAGCCCAGCTTCATGCCTCCAAGGTGTGAAATGGAGGGGATGCTTCTTGGCCTTGGGGAGGCTGGGCAGTGGCCTGACCGACCTGGAGCCTCGATTCTGGGGCTGGGAGCCCTGATCTGGGCATGTCTGCACCCCACTATCCCCATCTCCTGCAGAAGGCCTCCAAGCAGCCCCTGCTTTGGGCCCTGTGTCCTCTCCTGGTCCTTGGCTCATCCCATCGCCACCTTCCCACATCACTGCCTTTGTTTTGTCCTTCCAGGCCTGAAAAATCTCCCTCCTTTACTTCCTTGTCTCCCAACCAAAGATAGCTGCTTGAGTCTTTTTTTTGTTTGTTTTTTGGGTTTTTTTGAGACAGGGTGTTGCTCTGTCACCCAGGCAGGAGTACAGTGGCTCAATCACAGTTCACTGCAGCCTCAATCTCCTGGGTTTGAGGGATCCTCCCATCTCAGCCTCCCAAATAACTAGGACTACAGGTGCATGCCACCACACCTGGCTCATTTTAAATTTATTTTTTATTTTATTTTATTTTTTTTGAAACAGAGTCTCACTCTGTCACCCAGGCTGGAGTGCAGTGGGATCTCGGCTCACCACAACCTCCGCTTCCCGGGTTCAAGCAATTCTCCTGCCTCAGCCTCCTGAGTAGCTGGGACTACAGGCATGCACCATCACGTCCGTCTAATTTTTGTATTTTTAGTAGAGACAGGGTTTCACCATGTCGGCTAGGCTGGTCTTGAACTCCGGACCTCAATTGATTCACCTGTTTCAGCCCCCCAAAGTACTGGGATTACAGGAGTGAGCCACCACGCCTGGCCATATTCCATATAGATATATACACATACACACACACACACACACACACATATTTAGTAGAGATGAACTCTTCCTATGTTTCCCAGGCTGGTCTCAAACTCCTGGGCTCAAGCAGTCCTGCTTCCTCAGCTTCCCACACTGCTAGGATTGCAGGCGTGAAGCACCACACCCAGCCTGCTCTCTCGAGTCCCAGTTCTCCTGCTTCTTCATGTCTCTCCCCTTTCTGTCTTTCTCTTTGAACTTGGGCATATACTGGAAGAAGAAGACCAACAAAAGGAGGATCCCTATTTTTCCTACCCTTGCTCAGGATACCCGAAGTCCAAGATCCATTTCTCCTCTGAGGTCTGGCCTTCAGAGCTGGCCAGGGGAGGGCTAAGAAACCTTCACTGGAAGAGGCGGAGTGAGCCCTCACCTTCAGCCAAGAGGGTAGTGGTTTAAAACAGGCCCTCTAGGTTGCCTTTTATGAAACATTCTCTCATGCAATTAAGATACTTCAATTTCCAACATATGCAGTCCCAGGCATTTTCATGAACCCCCATTTTGCATAATTCTGATTCTCCATTTTCTTTTTTTTTTATTTGCACTAGGCTAAAAGTAATTCTCCATTTTTCTTTGAGTTTTTTTGTCTTACATAAGTAAGTTGGGGAGGGAGGGGTTAAAGTCCCAACCTGCCAAAATACAAAGAATCTCACCATCACTTGGTCCCTGAGCATATATATGTTTGTATAATTGCAAAAACAAAGTGAAACAAAAACTCTTTTAATATTTAGACAATATGGGATTTTTTAGTTTTATAATCTTTAGTTTGTTAAACATCTTTAGTTTTTACTTTTAGTCTTTTATAGTTTTATTACTAGTTTAGTTACTTTTTTATATGAAAAGATAAAAATGGCCCTTAATCCCACTGTCTAGATAATTTCTTTTGACTCGTAAAGTAATAATTGTCCAAAGTTAAAACCTAAACAGAAAAGAAAAGTCTAAAAGGGATCAGGATAGAAAGACAAAGAAACTTGCAATGCAAAGGAACGGCCCCGCCCAAGACCAAGACCTGCTGGATCAGAGGCTCCACCTCCTGATGCCCCACCACAGATGCTGTGGGCAGGAGCCTGAGAGCCACGGATGCAGGGAAGGTCCTCCAACTTACTGCTAATTCCTGAGAAGGCAAGGGCTGGAGAGCCAGGCGGCCTGGGCCACGGGTGTGCACTGAGACTTGAGGCCTGGCTCCGCTCCTGGGCGTCGAGTTGAGCTTCCCGGGCCCTGGCTTTTACCCTTCCAGTGAAGGAAGCTGGGCAGGCAGACCACAAACTCCTTCCCATTCAGTCGTCCCAGGCCACGTGCCTGTGTGTAGCTCTCCTAATGGAACTCAGGGAGATTGTTTTGTGCGTCTCCAAGGGGGGAAGATACTAACTGGGACACGTGTCAAGTGTCTCAGCGATGGCTGACCGACTTGCAGGGAGAAGCAAGTGGAGCGATCTTTCGCTGTGAACCTTGCCTCTTGTTTCAGGTGTCATCAGATGGATGACTTTGGGCCTGCCAAGAACCTCATGACCATGTGCTTCACCTACTACCACATCGGTAAGACACGGGTGGGCTGATATGGGGCTCACCCACGGGATCCTGAGGCTCGCCAGCCTATGATGTATCAGCAGAAGCTTTCTTTACCGTTAAAAGCAAAAGCTACGGGGCCTCCAGAGAACAGAGGACGCTGGTGTTAGGGAGGAGTGAGACTTCAGAGAAAACAGGGTCCGAATCATGGGGTGGGAGGTTGACTGACCAGGGTGCAAAGGAAACTCCCGAGCTGATAGGCGAAACATGCTAGACAGGACATTTTATGGTGGAGGCAGGAACTGCTGGATGTGAAGATAATCAGTTTTATGTTTTACCAAAACAAGACACAACTGGTTATTGGAGGGTGGTGGGGAGCAGCTGTCTAGGATCTGAAGTGGCAGAGAATTCCCAGGGATGGGCTGGAGATGGCTTAGAGGAGTGTGGACTGTTCTTGATGCTGAGGCTATGATATCTCTTCTGCCTCATTGCGTTGGAACTTTCTGGTACGTTGGAGTTCAAGGGCTTCCTGTGTGACTCTCCTTGGGCTGCAGCAACAGAACTCATTCAGGCCACCATAAGTGGAAGGTTGCTGGAAGCCTCCACGTGGACTGGAGCTGGGTCAGGGAGGTGCTAGGCCCCGACCTCCCGTGCTGTTCTCTCTCGGTACCTGCATGCTCACTCTTGGGGTGTGTGTATCTGCTCCCCCTCCCACAGCTGTCCTCTCTGCACCCCTCAATTCAGTTGGTCCAACTGCCATGGCTGGTGTCCCAGCCACACCAGCGGGCAGGCCCTTCCCGCCAGGCCACTCGTCAGCTGCTTTGGGTGGAGTGGGAACCCCCCAGTACAGCCTTTGGCTCCTCCTTTTTGAAGAACGGATAGACACATAATGAATAGACGCTGCTTCCTGAGACAGGGCTACCCACAGCAGCTTCAGCTAGTGAGGACACCCTGCCAGAGCCTGCAGAGAACCTTTGACTTATAGTGGGCGCTGGGGCCCGTGGGGGTACCTCATCCTGAAGGGGCACCAGGGCCTCGTGTCCATCCATTGGCTAAGGGAGCTTGGGTGCCAGGGCTACCCACCCCCCCCCGCTGTCTCCGCACTCCCATTTCAGGGGCCTGGTGCCCAGCTGGCTTCTGCCTCCCTGGCGCTGGCGTGGTCGGGCCTCTGCCCTCGCCTCCCTGCAGACCCTGCCACCTGGGCCGGGCTCCAGCCTGCATCTTCTTTGCTCCCTCCCTGCTCCTAGTGGCTTCTCTGTGCACAGCAGGTGCTGAGAGTGCTCCCGGGGAGCAGGGCCCCCACTTCCTCATCCTGGGCCGGCTGAGCCTGCACCACCCCTGTCCTGGGCTGAGGAGGGAGGCTCCTGTATCCCCACTGCACGGGACCCCTGCGGGGCTCCCTCTGGGCCTCTGCAGTTAGCAGGTGCAGACCCCGGCCTCACTGGCCTCGTCTTGTTCCCTCTCGTCCAAGGAAAACCGCAGCTGCTGCCCCCGGAGTCCCGGGAGAAGCCCACAGGCAGCATCGACTCCTACCTGAAATCCGCAAACAGCTGGCTGGCCGAGAAGAAGGACATTGCCGAGCGGCTGCTGAAGAACACCTCGGCCAGGACTGAGAATGTCAAGGGCTTCTTTGGGGGGCTGGAGACCAAGCTGAAGGGGCCCCTGGCCAGGAGGAACGAGTACGTGTGGCCTTGGGGTCCCTCCCACCTGCATGGGACAGGGGAGAGGCTGGTGTGGAGCTCGAGTGGGGACAGCAGGGAGGGTGCAGGTGAGGCCCAGAGACTGTCAGGAGCACTGCGCTGCCCAGCCGCCTCTGCCCCCACAGCTTGCTATGGTCTGCAAAGCCGAGCCCCCCAGTGACATGCAGGGATGTCCCTGGGGGCCACACTCCCTGGGACTGATGAGGAGCCCAAGGGATTATCAGATGGCAGAGAGAACTACAGCCCCTCCACTCTGTCTCCTCTGTCCCCTCCATCCCCTGGCTGGACCAAGAGTGAGTGCTTGTGGAACACAGTCTTGAGTCACAGGAGAAAAACACTGTCCCCAGGAGAGCAGGGCTCTGACAGACACTCGAGGAATACTTTGGGGACAGGCACATCAGAAACAGACTCATAGAAGCTATGACTTCCACAGGGAGGAGGGATGCGGCAGCCAGAGGGAGCCCCGGGGTCCCCTCTTCCCACCCCACCCATGGCTGGGCGGCAGCCAGGTGCCTTGGCCGCCTCCTCTGCCCCATTAAGCTTTGGATTCAGAGAAAATGACATAAAGAAACCTCAATGCCACATTTCCTGAATTCTGAAACCCTGGCAGTTGACAAGTAGAGCCTTGATTTCATAAAAGGCTTTTCAGAGCAAGGCATATTAAATGTACCCAGTCCCACCTGAGAAGTATAGAACAGCGTGTTTGAGTTGAGAAAGTGTGGTATGAGTTGCATTTGTTGTCATGGTGCCTTCTTTCCCTCAGGGAAGACGAGAACAAACCCCAGGAGAAGCGGCCCAGGGCTGGTGAGTCTGCCCAGGCAACAGCAGGAGATGCCTGGCCCACACCCCCTCAGCCAGCACACAAGCAGGTGCACGGCCTCTGGGGCTTTCCTGCCTCCACAGAGCACAGGAACCTTGCCCTGGGTGATGCCCCAGTTGCTTCCCAGCTCCCGTGGTCTGTATTTTCTCACTGAGTTTCTGTGGAAGAGCCACTTTTCTAAGGAGGAACTAAATTCCTTAATCCCAGGAAGGCCAAGGGTTACTGCGAGGGGCTGTGGCTGTGCTGTGGAACCATCCCTCAGAGGAAGTCCTTATTGCCGGGTGGGAATAGCACCATTACTGGCTATGGCTAGCAGAAAAGCCATGGTGGAGTTTACACCACATGTTTCTGTGGCATTTGGGGAGAAACTGGCTGCTGGGAGGCTGTCGCCCGGGGTTTGCCAACAGCAGGCGCGCAGCCAGAGCTGCTTTCAGCCTTTCTTCTCCCACAGTGACCGTGTACAGCCCTGAGGACGAAAAGAAGGGGGAGAAGATCTACCTGTACACGCACCTGAAGCAGCAGCCCATCTGGTAAGGCCGAGCCCGTGGCTTCCTGTCACCCTCTTACGGGGCCAGCAGTCACTCCCCAGGATCACTTCTAGTTGCCCTTGTCCCCATCAGAATGGCAGAATTCTTACCCCCCCAGGGTGGCAGAATAAAAAGATGAACCCTCACAGGCATTGGTGAGGATGTGGAGAAATTGGAGATCTGTACGGCTAGGAGGAATGTAAATGGAGCAGCCGCTGTGGAAACAGTCTGGCAGTTCCTTTAAAGGTGAAACACAGAGTTACCCTGTGAGCCAGCAGCTCCACTCCTAGGAGTCACCCAAGAGAAAAATGTGTCCTCACAAAACCTTGTACAAATGTCTGTAGCAACATCATTTATTATGGCCCCAAAGTGGAAACCACCTTCATGGCCGTCCAGTGATGAGTGGGTAAACAAAATCCATCCATTGCATGAAATATTAGCCAGCCGTGAAAAGGAATGTCATGCCGCTCCACACTGCAGCAGGGATAGGCCTGGGAAACGTGAAACTCAGTGGAAGAAGCCAGGCACAGAAGCCCACGTATTGTGTCATCCCTATGAAATGTCCAGAATAGCAGATTCCTAGAGACACGGCAGATGACTGATAGCCCAGGCAAAGGGCGCGGAATGGGGAGCAGGGCGTGACTGCTGATGGGGATGGGGTTTCTTTATGGGGTGAGAGAATGTTCTGGAAATGGTGGCTGCACAACTCTGTGAATACACTAAAAGTTACTGAACTGTATATTTTAGAGGGCGAATTTCATGGCATGTGAATTATATCCCAATTAAGCTCTTACATGCATATAAATGAATGAAGGTGATGGTTGAAGTGAGACCAGTGTTGCAGGGGAAATCTTGGCCACCCTGGCGTATGGCCCAGTTCTGCAGATGATGGTCAGGCTGTGCTAATCTCTCTGAAGCCTCAACATATTTTAGAGTGCTTTGCTAGCACCTGGAATCAGTGTCAGACAGGCCCTCCCTCCCCTGAAGATCACAGTTGGCTGTGGTACATTCTGCCTGTTAACCAAGCAAGAGTTACTTCAGGAGCTTGGCCAGGGAGTGCCGCAGGGACCCAGAGGGCAGAGGGCAGGGCTGGAGCTGTAGGAAGGCCCTTGAGGAGGCTGGACCCGGTTCCCATGGAAGCAGAGGGCAGGGAGAAGCTGGCCCGCTTTGTCCCACCGTCTGGTGATTCAGCTCAGCTCCTCTGTCCTTGACTTGGCTGCTGTCTTTTCATTGTTGCTTGGCAAACTTTTCTGTGAAGGGCCAGATAATAAATATGTTAGGCTTTGCGGGCCAGATGGTCTCTGCTGCAGCCACACCACTATGCTGTTGTAGCGCGAACACCACCAGAGACGTTGTATAAATGTATGAGTGTGGCTTGTTCCAATAAAACTTTATTTACAGAAACAAGCTGCCGGCCTGCTTCAGCCTACACACCATAGTTTGCCAACCCCTGATGTTCTTTAAGAAGAATTTTTCTGCTGGGCGCTGTGGCTCATGCCTGTGATCGCACTTTGGGAGGCCAAGGCGGGCGGATTTCCTGTGGTCAGGTGTTCGAGACCAGCCTGGTCAACATGGCGAAACCCCCATCTCTACTAAAAATACAAAATTAGCCGGGTGTGGTGGTGGGTGCCTGTAATCCCAGCTACTCAGGAGGCTGAGGCAGGAGAATGCTTGAACCTGGGAGGCAGAGGTTGCAGTGAGCGGAGATCACACTGTTGAACTCCAGCCGGGGCAACAAGAGTGAAACAAAAAAAAAAAAAAACCCAAAGAATGTTTTTTCCTTGAGTGTCCGTATGAACGTGAGTTCTCTCGGCACACGACGTGTCGCTGCGGGGTTCCCGTTTATGTTACTAGCCCCTGATGTAGAAGAGCACGTCTTCCCAGCCCTGTGCTTCCTCTTGGGAGTCCCAGCAGGAAAGGCGGAAGAAGAAAACGACCCACCTCTGTCCTACAGATGGCGGCTTCAGCTCTGCCCGCCAGCGCCCTCCTGCCTGCGGTGCAGCCCGGGATAGCATAGTTGTCCCTCCCACTTGCGCCATCTCTCCTAAGAGATACGCAGCCACTGGGAGCCCCAGGGAAACAGCTTTATTTAGATCAAGCCATATGCTCAGTTTTTCCTTCTCAGCCCTACCTCTCTGAGACGTTTTTAGAAGCTCAGACAGATGTGAGACACTGCCCTGATTTATCCCTCAAGTGGCCCACGACCCGTGTCCTCCCGGCCTCCCCTTGGAGAGAGTGTGACTAGGGCTCTGTCTTGCAGGCACACGCTGAGGTTCTGGAATGCAGCCTTTTTTGATGCTGTCCATTGTGAGAGGACAAAGCGATCTCCCACTACCAGGTAGGAGCAAAGTGTGGCCCCATTTGGCCTCAGGAAAAAGGACCAGGGAGTGGCTTTATTTCCCGGTTGCAGAAGAGGAGAGCAGAAGAGCAGCTGAGTGGACGTGTCTGTTTTTTCTTCACCCCCTCACGGCCCTGGTGCCCTGCAAGCTGCCTGAGGGGTCTCGGCTTCATGGGTGGGGGTGCTCAGCTTGCATGAGCGCTTTCTGTCCTGGGGCTCTGGCATGACTTGGCCTGACCCTCCTAAAATTGCCAACTCCCACTAATACCATCAGGACCCCTGCTCCCAGGCCCACCCTGCTGTTTGCTGAACAAAATCAGCATCCTAGGGATGAATGCCTGGAGCAGGGTCCTGGGAGGAAGGGCTGGCCACCTCCCCCGAGACTTTGCCCTCGAGAGCTGGTGCCTGGTGAATGCAGTTGCCGCTCGCAACTCACCTCTTGGGTCTGCAGCCTGACCAGACCTTCCCAGCTTCGCTGAGGGCCACCTCGCACGTGGCAGCAGGGAGGGGCTGGCACCCACTCCATGGGGGCCGATGCCATAGCAAGCAAAGGTGCCATCCACCGTGTACAGCGACATGACAGCGAGGGACAGCAGCCCCTGGGGGAGCCCCTTCCAGTCGTGTGACTGGAGTCTCTGAACCTCTCAGGGCCCTGGTCTCCTCATTAATAAAGCACATCCGTCCCTCTGCAACACCAGGGAGACCCTCTACCCTTAACCCTCGTCAGGAGCGGGGGCAGATGGCAGCTGCCGGGGGAAGACTCGAGTCTCCCGGCACTTGCCGTGTCTCGAGTGAAATTCTTCCCTCTGGGGGCAGCTAAAACCCTGTCAGGGGCGAGGGACCCAGAGCATTCTGCCATGGCCGCATTTCCTGGGGGGGCACAGGGGCTCGTGGAGAGGGAAAGACGCTGAGACTGCCCGAGGACCCTCGAGAGAGACCCCGCTCTGGCAGGAGAGCAGAACAGGGAAATGCTTAGATGCCTCTAGGCAGATGGGCGTTGCCTCTTTAGTTCTCAGACTTCTAGGAAGTTAATTTATTTCGAATATCCTGTCTTTCTCTGTCCCGCTCGTTTCTGCCTGTAATAACCCTCCTCTGCTTGTTCTCTTTTGACCATCCACATATCTTGCATGACTTTGACATGTTCCTTTGTTTACCTGTTTCTGCTGCCGCTCCAGAGGGGATGCTGGAGAGGAGGAGGAGAAGAGGTGTGTGTGTCCACGTGACTTTGTTCCATTTGACAGTGCGGGCTCCTGCAAAGGTCACTTCAGGTTGGGGGCTGTGCACTGTGTTGAGCTGCTGCAGCAGACACAGCCCAGATGCAGGTGCAGCCTGGCAGCCGGCGGGGAGGGCAGCCCTGGGGAGGTGAGGCCAGCACTAGGGCAGGCTGGCAATGCATCCCGGAACTGGGCAGGTGGGAGCCTGCCAAGGCCAGAGCACTCCGAAATAGTCAGAAAACAAATGTGACACCTTGAGACGCCCTGGCGACAGCATGAGCTCGAGAGGCAAAGGCGGTGACGCTGGGGAAAGCGGGCTCCAGTTCTGAGCCAGCCGTGCTCTCCACCAGCCACGCCGGCCCCTTCTGAGCAGACCTGAAAGCCTCGCACTTGGCCTCATTGTTCACACGGGAGAAGTGGGTCCCGGCTCATCTGGGAAACCGTGGGTGGGGTGCAGAGCCTGTCCTGTTTGCAACAGCACCCACTCTCGGGTGTGCTGGGGCCGCCAGGTGGAGGAGGCACGGAAGAAGGACACACTCCCACTTTCCCAGCCGCTCGGGGATGGGGGTGCGAGGGGTACCCGAGGAAATCCTAGAACGGGGCTGTTTCCTGCCAGCCCACAGAGGGGCCTGACTCTCCCTGTTCACCTTTCTGCGGGCTGGAATCCTTTGTGATGTGTTTTCAGAGATGCCGATCTGCCTCTTCAAAGAGTCCCTGTTACGATGTCTCGCTGGAGGATGCGTGAAGTTGCCTCCTCTAATCAGTGATACGTGTAGTGTTTATTGTCGTGAGCAATCACGCTTCTTATGCAGACCTATGGCTTTCAAAGGAGCACTGAGGCCTAACGAACACCTCCTTTCATGAACAAAGCCCCTGGGTTTTCACTGACTCTTTGGGTGACAGTGTGATGAACCAGCCTTCCAGGAACAAGTCAGCCCCACAGCCCTGGCCCAAGGAGGGCTGGGAGCATCTCAGCATCCTCTGAGAGCTGGTCGGTGCTGCTGGGGAGGGGTGGTCTGTCCTGAGCTCAGCTGAGAGGACAGCTGGCCTCCTGGGCCTTCTCACCAGGGCAGATTAGCTTTGACCACACATAGCTCTGCACGGGCTCCTCATCTCTGACCGGCCTCTGAGCCTTCCCTAGAAGAAGGCTGAATATTGCTTTGAGAGTGAGGCAGGTGACAGGGGCGAGGTCGCCTCCAACTCCCCAGGCAGCCTCATGCCTCCAACGTGCCACCTCTTTTTTGGTAACCTCTGCTGACAGCAAGAAGCCATTATCATCCTCTCTGTTTCCAGAGGCAGGTGTTTCTCCGTTCAGAAGGGTTCCCTCGCAGCAGGCGGTCAGTCCCATCCAGATTCCCACCGAGGCAGTGTAGACACAAGTTCAGCTCGCTGCGCAGTGTCAGAGCTTGATCGGCACTGGAAATTGAACTCTTTTTTGTTTTGTTTTTTGAGATGGAGTCTCGCTCTGTTGCCCAGGCTGGAGTGCAGTGGTGCAATCTCAGCCCACTGCAACCTCCACCTCCTGGGTTCAAGCTATTCTCCTGCCCCAGCCTCCCGAGTAGCTGGCATTACAGGTGCCTGCCACCATGCCCGGCTAATTTTTCTTTTCTCTTTTTTCTTTTCTTTTTCTTTCTTTTTTTTTTTTTTTGAGACAGAGTTTTGCTCTTGTTGCCCACGCTGGAGTGCAGTGGTGCGATCTCAGCTCACTGCAACCTCCGCCTCCTGGGTTCAAGCGATTCTCCTGCTTCAGCCTCCCAAGTAGCTGGGATTAGAGGCGCCCACCACCATGCCCGGCTAATTTCATATTTTTAGTAGAGACGGGGTTTCACCATGTTGGTCAGGCTGGTCTCAAACTCCTAACCCCAGGTGATTTACCCGCCTCAGCCTCCCAAAGTACTGGGATTACAGGCGTGAGCCACCGTGCCCGGCCCAATTTTTGTATTTTTAGTAGAGATGGGGTTTTGTCATGTTGGCCAGGCTGGTCTTGAACTCCTGAACTCAGGTGATCTGACTGCCTCGACCTCCCGAAGTGCTAGGATGACAGGCATGAGCCACCGCGCCCGGCCTGAAGTCAGTTGTAAGAAGTGATTTTATCGTGGACATTACCTCATCTGCTACTGCCAGTGACCATTTACCTCTTTGTTGAGACGTCAGGTTAAATGTCTCAGTTTTCGTCCTCACCATGGCGAGAAGAATCGCCACGTCATCTGGCTCAGGAGAGGAGGGGTCAGGGCTCCTGTGCTGCACAACTCCAAGGGAGCCGTTCCCGTGCGGTCTGGGGTTGTGCAGGGCCCAACCTGCACAGCTGTGCGCAGCAGGCCTGCGGGTGGTGCAGGGGTTTGTGTCTGAACAACCCTCAGGGGGGCTGTTTTGGGGAAAGACAGTAGGAAGGAAATGGGATGGGACTCTGCAGGGTACCTGGAAGTATATTCTGGTGTCTTCGTGGGCAGCCTGCCATCGGCACGAGGAGGCCGGGAGTGACCTTTGTCCGTCACTCCCATCGTGCCCGATGCCCTGTGACGCCTGCTAAGCTGCAGCAGTGCCAGTGACCTCTCGTGGGCCGGGGGTGGCGAGGAGCCAGGAGTTCATGTTCCTTTGTTTTGTTTCTCTTCCTCTGGCTTCTCCATGATCCCAACCTCTCACCCTCTCATACCATCCTTCTCCCCCTTCTTTGATCTTCCTCTCAACCTTATTTTAGTCAGACTCATCCATCAGTTTTCTTTTTAAGGGGAAAGGGGCTCAAATTAATGTCTCCATGTTCGCAGCTGCTTCTGCAGGTAGCTTCTCAGATGGGCGTGGTGTCCAGGGAGTTGTGTAAGGGTCAGGGAGGCCCCAGGCCCTGCCCAAGGGGCGGGGAACGAGCTGGCAACGCAGAAAAGCTCTGTGGCAGTGAGGGCTGGGAAGGAGTGGAGAGCCCCCGTGTTCTAAGACAGATGAGGGATTAACAGCACTCCCCTCTAAAGCATGCAGCAGGTGAAGGCTCAGAACACCCTCCCACCCCAGGCCTTGTGCGGAGAACGCATCAGGGTCCCCCCCGGCTCCTGAAGCTTGTGCAGACCTCGGTCAATGCCCTCTCATTGGGTTTTCAGCACTTGGTTCTCACGCCTGGGTGCTGTCTTCACCGTGGTCCACAGCACCCACAGGGTCACGGTCAGAGAGGCCGGCGGGAAGCGTGGGGGCCTGGTCTGTGTTGTTTAGGGAGGGGACTGGAGAGAGCATTGAGGGCCTTGAGAAAGCCGACACAGAGAAAGCACAGCTGAGCAGGGCACAGCGCTCTTCAGGCAGGGCGCAGTGTGGCCCTCAGGGCCCTCGGCCTCTGTGGAAGCTGCCATGCGCAACTGGCCCCAGGATGTCGCACCTCGCCTGGCCCATCAGGCTGGTCAGGAGACAGGGGTGTGATCTGAAAACGTTCCCTGGGCCACCCAGGCCCGCTGTCCTGGGATGTTGGGCAGGTCCCCTCCCTCTCTGGAGGTTTCTTTCCCGAGGACGGGTCCAGACCCCACTCTCCAGCTATAGCGAGGCTCTGGGGCCGGCCCCACTGCCTGTAGAATGCCCGGGTAGCCGTGTGGCGCTCCTCACCTTCAGGGCCATAAAGAACCCTTCTGTTTCCGCGTCTCTTTATCTTGTGAAGAGTGAGATGAACGTTGGGGACCCCAAGCGCAGTGTCAGGATCCCGGCAGGCCTTGTGGAAAGGCTCAGCTCTCCGGTGAAAGGCACCCCCTTCTGTGCCCGGGGGGCCATACATGGGTGCCGCCAGCACCCGCGGGTCAGAGCAGGGCGAGGAGCAGGGGCCAGGACAGCACTGTCTAAGTCCCGCTCCTGTCACCTCCTGTGCTTGCAGGGAGAAGTGGTGCCACATGACGCAGGAGGAGCGCGATGATAGCCTCCGGTTCAACGAGAACATCACCTTTGGGCAGCTGGGGTAAGGGCGGGCGTGGGAAAGGGGGAGGGGAAAGAGGGGGCAGGGAGAGAGGGGGCGGGCCCACCCTGTGAGCTCTCACGCCCTGTGAGCTGTCACACCCTGGGGTGCTGTGTCAGCCTGCTCTGAGGCATGGAGTTCATCACACTGGCCTCCATGCCAGCTCATGATTAATTCGCCTCCTACGCAACCCCTGGTGGCCGCAGTGCCACAGCGAGAGTTGCTGGTAGTTAATTAGGCAGCAGTGCGTTTCAGTTTTTGCTGACCATTCCAGGCAGGCCACGGTGGGCGTCCCAGAGACGAGGGCCCAGCTCCCTGGCCCTTGCCCCTGGGAAGCCGGCGGGTGGGCGGGTGACGCTCTTGGGTTTTCTCCTGCAGCACGTTCTCACACAACATGCTGGCCTTCGGACTGAACAAGAAGCTGTGCAATGACTTCCTGAAGAAGCAGGCTGTGATTGGCAACCTGGATGAAGGTGCGTCTGCGGGAGGCCGCTGGCGGGAGGCGGGCAGGGCTGGGGTCAGGAGCCAGTGGTGCGCCTGCTGGCGCTTCTGCACTGCCGGAAGGCATGTCGTATTGCAGTCGGAAACGTGGTGCTGAGCTCTCGGCAGACGGCCCACCTCTCTCCCCAGTCTGTGTAGACAGACGCACAGGACACCTCTTGTTCCATTTGGAATCCATTTCTGCTAGATGGGATTGTGGGTATTGAGGCTGCAGCCTCGGGGTTCATGGTCAGGACAGAGGAAGAGGGGGATGCAGCGCTTGGACTCAGCTTGCACAGAGCCAAACTCCGGCCCCAAGTTGCCCCCTTCTAAACGGCTCCCGCGTGGTGTCCTGTTCTTTCTCAGACCACACTGCCATGGCGAGTGCCGGAGGACAAGGGTGGTGGGGAGGGAGTTTTGAGGTTTCTCTGGAATCTCTGGCTTCTGTGACAGCAGGGAAATGCTGTGACAATGACGCCCTCCTGCGCGGGGGCCAGTCCCTGTGTGCGGCCCCATCTGCTGCAAGCGTTGGTTCCTCTGCGTCGAAAAGGATTTACACTTAGGCATGGATACGGATCGACCCATATTCTTCAGAAAATCCCATTCTCCACCTAATTCAAGGGATCTGTGGTGGAGCGGCCTGAGGAGGCATGAGAGCGCCAGTGGCCGTTAGACTGTCTCGGAATGTTGCTAGCAGCCCCACCTCACTGGCACAGGGCAAGGGGGATGCTGCCACCTCTCCCAGTCCCCAGGGTGGCTGGACTGACTGCCCTGTGCCTGTCACAGGCTGCAGGAGCTGCGCCCCATGACACTATTTTCATAAGAAGGTGCGTTCCCAGTTTTGAGGGCCCCTTCCAGCCACTTGCTTGCCCCACAGGCGGCATGCTGGCCAAGAGGCTGCGTGTGCAATGCGCTCTCGTGGCACAGCCCTGCCCCGAAGTGCGCAAGCTGTGTGGCCTGCAGAAGGCAGTGCAGTTCAGGAGCCGCAGCCCTGCTCCCAGGGAGGCCCTGATTCGCCCCTGTCAGAGTGACAAGAGCAGGACACACCTGTCCCTGTCACCATCTTTCATCTGAGAAATAACATCGCTTTCTCTTCCAGAGCAATACAAGCTGCTTAGTGACCACATTGAGCAAATGGCCACTGAGTAGGCCCCAGAGGTCACACTCTGCAGGAGGACTGAGACCAGGCGCCATTCTCCCAGGCCCAGTGCCTGGCCGTCACCCCACCCGTGACCTGCATGAAGCCAGCAGCACCCAGAGCCGCACCTGCTGCCCTAGAACTAGTGGTTAGAAGAATCCGCTGCTCCTCCCTCTTCTCCTCTGCCTGTGTCTGCGCCCCCCATCCATGTGCCAAAGTGTCCCTTGGGTCACACGGCTAAGGCCAAGGTGACCAGCTGTACCCCGAGTGCCAGGCTTGTGAGATGAGACCAAGAGGGAGGAGGGGAAGGATGCTGTGGGCCATCGTGGGCCAAGGGCTGGCGAGGGTGGGGGCGGGCAAGGGATGCAGGCAGGACAGCCATGAGGTGGGGCTGCAGCCGGCACACCCAGTGGTGGAGGACTGGCACTGCCACTCATGGTGGGCGGCCCTGGGCCACATTCCCTGCAATGGGTGCACACCTGGCTCCCATCCAGCCCTCTCAGTGTGGGGCTGTGGCCGGTCCTCACTCTTCCCCGGTCTCCCTCTGTGGGGCAGGAACGGGAAGTCACAGGACCCTTGAGGAAGAAACGCCTGTTTTAGGGAGAGAGTGGGAGTTTTGCAGAGGATGCTCTTGGCTGGCTGGAGCAAGACCCGGCTCCCACCAGAGGGACGTGTGTGTGCCCTGCAGACGGCCCGGGATCTGTGTGTCTCCGCCAGAGCCACAGCAGTGCCGAGGTGTCTGCAGCAGACCACACAGACCATCTGAAATGCGCCCGCCTGGCGGACAGCTCCCTTCTGAAGCAGAGAAGGCTCCGCGGTCACGCAGCAGCATTGTGCCGTGTGTCCCTCACAAGAAGCACAGGAAAGAGAAGTTTCTTTAGTAGTCACTAGACAACCACCCTTTGTAAAAGCAAACAGTGCTGCTCTTTATTCCAGGCGAGGCAGGAAAGTCTGAGTTGGGAGAGACAGCAGCTGGAGAGAGGCAGTTCTGTGTGACGTGTGGGGCGAGCCAGTGGCATGGACTCTGCCTCTAAGGGCTGAGCACTGGGCCTCTGCCCCCAGGGGCTCTGGAAGGGGCTTTTTCCTTCCCCACCAGACCTGTGCAGCTCCTTCCTCCAGCCTCTGCAGAGACTCCCTTCACCTCGCACCTACTGCCTGGGAACCGTGGCCCTTCTCTCCTGTGGATCTGTACCAGGCACTCCAGGCCAGCCCGTGGGCCCGGGGCCTGACCCTGACACCTGCATGCTGGGTCCAGAGCCTTCTGTTTTGCCATGCGTGGACGCTGCCAGCCTGCCTGGGGTGCCCCACCTCCTACCCGTCGCTGCTGTGGTCCCTGACCGCCAAATAGGCCCGCAGGGCTCTCCCTCCGCCCACCATCCCCCCCTCCCGCCCTTCCTGGCTACCTCCTCTGACATGCGGTCAGATAAGTCCCGTCTTATTCGTAAGCCTGAGAGTCACTTACCCGGCCACTGCTGGGAAGGTTTCCCTCCAGGGAATGCCTCCCCGGCATGATCCAGAGACGAGCACAGATTGGTTGGATCACAGAATGTGTGTCTGGGGCATTATCTGAAATGTGGTGTCATCTGATGCATTTGGACCACATGTCGCCAGACTGCAGGATGGGGGAGCCGGGGCTCAGGGCCCCTGGCTACATGATGCATGAGTGATTTCAGCCTGGCAGTGCCGCTGGACGGACTGTGGCCATGCTGCCAGTGCGCTCGCCATGAGTTGGGCTGGGGTGGGGGAGTTACACAGGCTGGGGTGCCGCTTCCCCCATCGTTGGACCCCAGTGGCCGTGTCTCCACCGAATCCATTTAGAGAAACATCAGAGAGCAAGGGGTGTGCGGACGCCCCTCGCTCTGATGCCAACTGCAAATAATACACACCTCCTGCGGCATCCAGCCACAGCTCCAGGGCACTGCTCTCCTCCCCACACCGGCGAAACTCGGGCCACACTGAGGGCTGACTGTCCGGGAGCTCCCTTCAGCCGCCTCGTTGTCAGCGTTCTTAGTCATGTATTATTCGTGTTAGCTGAAATGCATTCAGCCTTTGTTCTGCAGTGCCCACAAGACTTACCCCTGTATGTGTAGGATTTTTGTTTGGAAGTTCTGTTTGATTCTGAGACTCTCTTGGGGGCACTGGAGGGCTTGTGCACAGCGTCTGGAAGGAAAGGCAGCACTGACTTTGTTGGACTTTTTTCCAAGCACTTTGACTTCAAAACTGGTCTTGACACTTTTTTGTCCACATAGACCTCTTGAAATAGCCATTTCAGGGAGAGGAAAGGTTTGGGGTTTTGTCTGTTTGTTTATTTCTCTCTTTACTACCTGTTCTTGTAGATCTAGCTCCTCAGAGTTGGAGGAAGCCTGACAGAGAAGGGTCCCCTCTGTGCTCCATCCACACAGGACGCCCGAAAGACAGCTGCTTATGCTGTGAGCGGAGCAGGCAGTGGCTCGGGAGGCTGCCTGTGGTCTCCTGCCAGCTGTGGCTGACAGTGGCTCTGGCCAGGGTTGCCTGGAGGAGGCCCAGTGTGCCTGGGACAGGGCTGACTGCCTGCCACCAAGGTTTCCTCTCTTCCCCCAGGGCTCAGGTGTGAGCTGGGCCCTGGTGCAGAGCAGGCGTGAGCTGGGCCCTGGTGTGGAGCAGACTGACCCAGCCACACTGCTCAAAGGTCCCTGTGTGGGGAGGTGTCACACCAGGGCACACCTAGGGCCACCTGGGTGTAGGAGAGCCCTGGTGGCCCCTCTGTAAACTCAGGAAGTGTCAGGTGATTCCTAGGAAGAGGTTCCCAGTCCCAGCAGACAGAATGCCCAAAACTAGGGGCGTGAAGGCCTGTCATCCATGGGGCCGTTGCAGGCACTCTGTCGCCCGACCTTGAGGGCTGTGTGAATCCTAGTGAACCAAAACGCAGACAACTCACTCAAGTGAAAAACTCCCTGCTTTGAAAACAGAACATGTTGACATGCAGCATTGTATGTTTTTAGCCTTTGTTACGATTTTAGCAACATTGATAGAATTGTAGCAACATTGATAGATGTTTAAGAAGGGCCGTGCTAATAGATTGCATCTGCCCTGTGCATGCACATGTTTCACCAGAGGCCAGAGAACTGAATTCTGATGATGTAAGTTATCTGTAAGTGAAATGGGGTAGGCTCTATGATTTCCCTATTGCCAAAAGAAAGAAAGTGGGCCAGAGAGCTCTGACATTTCCAAAAAAGGGCTAGAGGGAGAGTCCAGTTTCTGAGCTCTGTACCCAATTTAAAATCCTGATGTTTAGGTAATCCAAGCGACACACGCTGGGTTTAAAACCAGCACCGAGGCCGAGTGCGGGAATCACAGGCACCGCCAACCCTCGTCGTCTTTCCTTCCCGTGAGTTAAAGTCAAACAGGCCTCTCGCTCACTCCTCCAAGCCCAGTAATGCTGAGGAGTTCAGTTACGAGGAAAGAAGGCTGGAGCCGTGAGATTTCGCTTTTCCCTAGGCTGTTCTGCCTGGGTTACCTTATCACCCTGGAGCACCTGGTATTCCAGACCCCTGACACGAGGAATGCAGGTTCAAGAGCTAGTGAAAGGTTTCAGTCTAACGGGTTCCTTAGCTGGAAGCCAGGGCTGGAAGCTACTGGCCTGATCTTCCTGGGTCCCACTATCTGTTGGCTTTTTTTTTTTTTTTTTTTTTTTTTGAGACGGAGTTTCACTCTTGTTGCCCAGGCTGGAGTGCAGTGTATTCATCTCTGCTCACTGCAACCTCCGCCTCTGAGGTTCAAGTGATTCTCCTGCCTCAGCCTCACCTCCCGAGTAGCTGGGATTACAGGCACGTGCCACCACACCCAGCTAATTTTGTATTTTTAGTAGAGACAGGGTTTCTCCATGTTGGTCAGGCTGGTCTCAAACTCCCGACTTCAGGTGATCCACCTGCCTCAGCCTCCCAAAGTGCTGGGATTACAGGTGTGAGCCACCACACCTGGCTGTTTTTTTTTTTGAAACAGAGTCTTGCTCTGTCGCCCAGGCTGGAGTGCTGTGGCATGATCTCTGCTCACTGCAACCTCTGCCTTCTGGGCTCAAGCAGTTCTCCTGCCTCAGCCTCCCGAGTAGCTGGGATTACAGGTGCCCGCCACCACGCCTGGCTAATTTTTGTATTTTTAGTAGAGATGGGGTTTCACCATGTTGGCCAGGCTGGTCTCGAACTCCTGACCTCAGGTGATCCACCCACCTCAGCCTCCCAAAGTGCTGGGATTACAGGCCTGAGGCACCACACAGCCTCTGTTGGCTTTTTAATTAGGAAGGATCCAGGTAGGCCCGTATGGTTAGATCAGCTTTGTTACTGAGTTACCTAAAACCAGACCACAGTGCAGCCAGGGAATCCAGTAGTGTTTCCAAGAACAGTGTGGAGCTCGAGAAAGAGAACTTTAAGAATCAGAGGGTTCCTTGTCGCAGAGGAAGGGATGCTCACAGGGTGGCAGTGGTCCAGCCTCAGGGAGAGGGGAGGGAGAGCCCCCTCTGGACCCAGCAGGCGGGTGTTCTGAGGCTGGTCCCTCCTCCGTTTCTGCAGCCACAAGGCGAAGCTGCCAAGTTCTCACTCAAGGCCACTCTCACTCCTTTTCCTGTCCCGTTTCCAGTCCCAGTGAGCCATTCACTTCCGCTGAACCATTTTTCTTAGGATGCAGCCGTCTCACTTCCTTGTCCTGTAAATCACGTATTCACATTGATGATTCTTGGAGATAGGTTTCACCTCAGAAGCTCCCAGCTGCGTCCACAGGAAAGGGGAGTCGGATGCCAGGTGCACCCCGCCTGGCTCGCACAGGCTAAGGCCACAGACAGAGCAGGGCTTCCTGGAGTCACACAGGCCATGCACCCCAGGAACCCTTGCTGTCGCGGGCCAGGAACAGGAATGTGTTGGTGCCTGAGACACCAAATGGAAGAACCACGTCCAGACTGTTCTTCTGCAGCCGACACTGGCCTGGAAGCCGCCCTCCACACAGGCGCTTAGGGGGCCTGCCTTCTGTGCCTCAGGCCCGCATGCACCCCTGGGCCTCCCTGGGCCTGGGTAGCATGCTCTCCAGGAAAGGGACGGAACCAATCATGTGACCGACGGGCTCGCAAGGATGCATGCCACCGTGGGAGCCTGACTCCGGTGCTGGCAAGGGATTGGGTTTGTGTGGGTGTCTCTAGCCTGCAGACTGCGGTGAGTGAGAGACCTCGGGAGCGCGGCCCTACCTGCAGCTGCGCCTGGCGATGCACGTGACCACGGGATTTCCGTGGGACAGCGCTCCCACGGGGGTTGGGGGTGGGGGTAGGGTTTCTTAGTTACTACTGGAAAGGGAAAAACTCACCATGTCCAAGGGGAGAGAGGATGGGCTGGGTTCACCCCAACTTCCCTTCTACGCCGCTCCCGCAGGACAGTGCAATCTGGGGAGAACCCAGCCCATCCTCTATCTGCAGGCTCTGGGACCTGACAAAACAGAGCCTAAGCCCGCTGCAGCCTGAAGCTCCCTTGAGCTGCGCCTTAAGGGACTTTGCACTTTAACTAGAAAGAGGATGCCTGTCAGTAAATCCCCTGTGCATTGACTGGAACTGGGGGGCTGCGCCCACTCCCTCCTTAATCCTAGATGATTTGCTCATGAAATAGAGGTGGGGGACGACGGCATGCCCTCTGGGACGTGCAGCCCTAAGGGGTGGACTCCAGATCTCCCTGCAAGAGACAGCCTGTCTTGGGTTCGTCTGTTGGAGAGGAGCTCCTGTTCCTGGCGAGCCTGGGGCTGTGGCTTAGGGTCTTCTGGGTGGACACTTGGGGAAAGATAAGGCAAACGTTTGAACACTAGGAAATGCTAGAAATGCAGACAACATACATGGGTCCCCTTAAAACATGTAAATGTGTCAGGACACGGTTGACCTGCCACCGCCTTGGACCTGGCGGCCCCCCTTGGAACTCTCAGTGGCGTCTCCCATGCACACGCCCTCTGCTTTCTCTTTCCTGGACTCGTGGTGGTCACATCCGGACATTGCCTTGTTGGGAGCCCCCAGTGGTGTGCAGTGACACCAGTATCTTCTCTGTTGCATTTTTGCAATCTTGTGTCCTACTCGGTGATACTCTACAAAGTATTTTAAGGTTGAGAAAATTTCAAGAGTGAAGATCTCAAAACAGTGCTAAAATCAAAGGTGTTTGCTGTGAAGAAAAAAATGTGTGTATATATTGCACCTTGAGTTGTCGGAAGGTAGAAACTGAAATAAACTATCCTTTTTTAAAAAAACAAAAAACAAAAACAAAACACAAAAGTCTGTTTAATTTTTAACACATCCATGAGGACTTTTTACAGAATTTGCAATCTTCTGAGTGACATCCATAGCTTTTCAGAAGAAAACCATTTTTTCTAAGGCCAAATAGACATTTTTTCTACGTAGACTGAGCACCCGGGTCTCATCAGATACAGCAGCCACGTTGGCCATGTTGGTCTGCCTGGCTACTGGGAGTCTGTATTCGTGAATGAGGGCCCCCCTCTCTGGACTGGGTCTTGGCCCAGGCTCCACCAGCGCCTTGAACTCCTTCACCTGGACACCTGACCCTACCCCTCAAAGCCAAAGACACCTTACCTCTTTGGGGGTTTTGGGGTGGTCAGTGGCCCTGACCATAGCCCCTACCCAACACAAGCAGGGTGCCCACATCAGTTCCTTACAACTCCGTTCCACAAAATATTTCAAAAATTTGGGGGCTTTTCCTTTTCTCTGATTTTAAGAAGTCCACAGCCACGTTCTGATACTCTGGCCTAAATGGATGGGCAGTGAGCCCGGGGAAGGAGCTGGACACAGGCATCCCCCAGACCCCAGGGCTGAGATGCAGGGGTCCTCTTCATGCCC